>NW_021680498.1:499482-685471 GCF_001412515.2 Diachasma alloeum | reverse complement strand
GCTCAAATGAAAGAGCGGGTCGAGAAATGGCGTGCAGAAGTCTTTAAAGATGACAAATCTCTCTAAAGATGATGTCTGTTTTCAATTGAAAAGCGCAATTGTGACAACATTTTCCAGTGGGTTCTAGGAGTCTCCCCTGGTTCAACACCATCTTTGAAAATACTTCAATGATCCTTCTATCGAATGGCAGAAGTTGAATTTCGATTTGTTGAATAATTTGTGTGTTATAAATAAATTTAGCATGTTCGAAGATCTCGGCAACCAATTGTCGGCAAACACTGAAATTGGCGTCAAAAATGAGGAAATTCTCTAGGAGTTTATTTCAAAGTTCAACACAGCCAATGCATTTTATTTCAATTTTTTTCGTTCGACTGTTTTCAAGTTATCGTTCATTGAATAACGGAGTTGACGCGCCGTAAGTCTTCCGGCCGTTGAGACAAGCCGCGTTATATGGACGCCGACGTGAGGGGTTAAAATTCTGGAATTTTACTGAATTTTCGGTGAAACCTGACATTTAATTATTTTTTCCAACAGTTTATTATTGATGCTTTTTTTTTTAGAAAGGAGAGGATGTTATGAGACACCCAGACAATATTTCTCAAAATTTTTTGCTGTGAGGCTATTAGAAGATTACAAAGAATGCATCCATAGGAGAGTTCGCAAAAACCGAGCTGCATGCAAGTTCCCTATTCGTTCATGACACACGTATCTGATCATTCATTTGTAACTGAGTTGACACTCAACATTTACATTTGTTTAAATTCACAATGACGATTGCAATCTCACTCGGAGCACCCGACGATTAACCAGCGCGAATAATCATCAAATGTGCTGAACAAGTTTTTATCTTTCACGAACGATTGTTTGAGTGGCAATCGAAGCGGTAAAAACATGAAATCATTATCGATTAGGTGATCTCCTAGGGAATGATTAATTTTAGGAAAAAATATGACAGAAGACCTTTTTCGTAGGCAACAATATTTTCTGCGAAATTGTCTGTTGATGATGTTTTTGTAGAATCATTAATCACTGAGATACTTTACACAATGAATAATTGATTTTTCAATGTGATGACGGGGATTATGAGGTGTTTGAAAAAAATCAATTCCGGAATAATATTCCGGAATCCGGTATATGTATTTTAAAAATGGATTCTCAGTAGATATTGGGACAAATTCATTCTCTGGAAGATAGTGTACGTCAAATTGGTGACTCGAAGAGAAGAGGAAAAAGGACAGGAATGGAAAAGAAAAAAGTGACACAATTATACTGTGACGAAGTGCAAGTTTGGGGCCTCCCAACAACTTTAAACTGTTCAGGAGGTTGCTGGTGGCAATAATAATTCAAAAATCCCGAAAGAATGTCCCAAAATACGACCAACCGCCCCTTGAAACCCACTAATAATTCGCAAAAGCCCTAATTGCCAGCCGAAAGGGCGAATCCGCGGAGAAAGAACGTATGAAAATACTTCCCTGAGTGCTCCTCGTGATTATTGCCCGATCTCACTTAAATTCGGACGGCGCGTCGTCAGTACATGCCATCTCTTATAGACGCAACGTACAATATTTCAATGCGAGGAATTCCCCGGAATATTATTCCGGAATTGAGGATAAAAGATTCCGAATCCCGGAATATTGTTCTGGAATTCAGAATATAATACACCGGATTCAGGATATTCAATTGAGATTCAATTGTATATTTGTGCGCAAATATGGGGAATGAGTGGTGATGAACAAAATCGTACTCTACAAGTTATGTTTCCTCTCTTTTTATTTTAATCAAAGGATTACCGTTACAAAGGCAATAAAATAGAATTTTTTTCGCCATTTTTCACTTAAAATTTTATATCTAATTTCACTGTAAAATCGATGATAAATACAAATTTCGAAATTTAAATTGCAAATTCCACTCATAATATATGCACAGACAGATTCTTATGTTTAATTTATGGCCATTCTACCAAATCCTGTTCGCAAATCTGGTCTTTGAAGTTTCGATTTTTTTTTATTCGTTACCTATGAGAAAAAAATCCACTCACCACAAGCGACTTCTCGCCTTAATAAAAAAAATGGGCTAGAAACTCAAATGTCGAGAGTGTTGAGCGGAGGGGTACAGATCTTGGATTAAAATCACCGTAAAGATAATCGCACCGAATGTAATCCTGTTGCAGGAATTTAAATTTCCCAGGAATACACGCATGGAAAAATTCAGCAGAAAACCTGGCAAATTCGCTAGAAAATTCTATTGGAATTCGATTAGAAAATTCTATTTGTTTTTTGCGCTAATTCTATTGGATATTCGATAAGAAAAAGTCAACAGATTTCAAATTTCTGTTTGAAATTTTCTCTAGAGATCTTTTCTGTAAGAATGCTAGTCCATCAATTTTCCAAGTTATTTCCACTCGCATTCTGTAATTCAAGACAAAACAAAATCCAGCGGCAAAAACTTGAAAAGCTTGTGCCCAATAATTTCTAATAGAAAAAATCCCAAGAGAAAAATGCGAACAGAAATTCGAAATCTATTGACTTTCTCTTATCGAATGTCTAATAAAATCAGCGCAAAGAACAACTAAAATTTTTCAATAGAATTACAGTAGAAATCCTATAGAAACTCCATGGAATTCCTATAGAATTCCAATAGAATTTTCTAGCGAATTCGTTAAATTTTCTATTAATTTTTTTCATACGTGTAAAAAAACTATTATCATATTTTACTGAAAAGAATTATTATGATTTCAAATAATTGATTTTTCAGTTTCATAATTATTACATTTAATTATTAATACTATTTTTCTTCTTCTTCTTCTTCTTCTTATCATTATTATTATTATTATTATTATTATTATTATTATTATTATTATTATTATTACAGGTATATCTTTCTTTCTTATTATATTTCTATTTTCACTCCCTCCAAATTTCTCTATATCCTTCCCTCCGTGTATCAGTGACATCCTGCTACTGTCATAACTCATATCGAAATTAAAATTTCATTTCATATCAAAAGCTCGCGTCTCTTCTCCCGCGCTTTGAAGTTGAGCACGCATAGCGCACATTGGGCCGCTAACCGCCTTAAAACATGCCATCAAAACCTCAATAAATTTCCCCAGGCGACGAACTTATTATCATTGCAGCAAAGCACGCAATGACAATGGGAGACGAGTTAAATCGTATTCATTTGAATAGAATGACTGATGGTACGTCCACCCAAGTAGCTCGCAGCCACAATCCCATCTCTCAACAATTTCTTGCCAATTTAATCAATTCACGTTTGTCATGATTAAAATGGCGACTGTAGCAATTGTGGAGAATAATACAACCGAGGTAGCAGTATTTAGAACAGCGGAGGGAAGCCAAAGCATTAGCATCTTCATTTTTTACCGAATGCCACGAAGAGGAAACTCTTGGCTCAGTCATCTCATGAAAAATGAGAGGGTTTTGTGCTCCACTTTCGCTCGACAAAATCTTCGGCTCTTTGGGCGCATGGGGGAGAGCGGAGTGAAATGGACAAATCACCGTTCTTTAGGGTCTACGACTTACTGTATTAACTAAAATAATAACTCCAATTGTATTTTACTCTCGATAGACTCTTGGGACTGATTTTATTCTCCGTACGTGTCACCCTCTGACCTGGGATATGGGACGATATAATTGTCGTTTTCTTCTGGGAATCCCTCATTCGTTCATCATCACCTCTACTTTTCCACCGCTGTTTAAATTAATGCATTAAATACAAATTTATTGACTGTGGTAATCCCCAAAGGAGCTGTTTATAAGCGAGTTCTTGGAATTTCAATTCAAATAGATGCAGAATCGATACATAATGGAAGGGGGAACATGTTAATATGATAGAGGAGAAAAAAGGTAAGTGATAGGGAGTTGGAAACGACTGCATTATGCGCGCTCCAGCGCCGCTTTTATTCGATTTTATGGTCTTGACCTCATAAATATGTTATCTGATAGAGAAGACAGGAGCTGGTGATGTAATGGCGGTTTATCTGCAATTCCCCTGGTGATTGGGATCGATTTTTTATGCATCGTTCAAGGTCAGATATGGGAGTAAGGGACGAATATTATTCGAGGTTGTCTGCGACGCTGAAATCTATTGGGATTCGGTGGATAGGTGGGAGACGAAATTCGTTGACACACGGAGAGACATTTTTTAGATTATTTTTCTCACTCGGATTTCAGCCAATCAGAGCGCAGTATTTGAGGCTGTCAAACAGTTTTATTTCGTAAATTTCTAAAAAATTTCTGACGGAAATTCACTGGTTGCTTTTCAAATGTTTCTCATCTTTCAACGCATTTCACGTTTAATATTCTGTGTGAAATAAAATGATCGCGTTGAATAATAGATGAGCACATGCGATTGTTAATTTAAATCCATTGAGGCTTGTTTAGGAGAAATTCTCCTCCTGAAGACAGAAAAAGAATAAAATTTCCAGTACACCTCCGTGATTTAACCCCTCACGTACGGGGTCGATGCATAAAATATGAATGACTCTCTTTAAAATTGATTATTCACAAGACTGGGATTTAACTCAACCAAATAAATAACAACGAAAGAAGGAATATTGTAGCTTCAATTACATATCGGTTTCATAATTTTCCGTTGATTAGAAGTCATTACATTTTACTTGCATCGAGGGGACTCCACGCTTGGAAACAAAAGGGCCCCGTCAGTGAGGGTTAATATATCAGTTACTTGATTTCACTACTTTCACTGCCGTAGGATGACTAGCTGTCGAAAATGAGAATTCTCCGATAATGGATGCTTATCACCGGAATAAGGTCATCACCACTGAAATCACATCAACAATGTGTTCGTTAACTCACGGACCAGCAGACTGATGGGATTTTCCAGATGCTTTAAGCTTTATCGTTTCGGTGTATCGATATGTGCAATTTACTGGCGAATGTCGATGCTGCCCATTGAGCAATGACATTCTCGCCGTCATAAACCAGCGCTGAATCTTCGCGGGAGATTGACCACATGAAAATACTATTTCCGTTAATGCATCCATAGATTGCTATAAATAATTTTCACGATGTTCACGAAAAATTTCTCTTCCAAAATTATTTTCGCGTTGGGGAGATGCCTTGAATCTCAGAGCTGATTATATGGTAGCAACATTTTCTCCCTAGCCACTCCCTTCAGTGTACTGGCAGTCACCCCTCATCTTATTCCATCACTCCCTTATCTGCAGATTCTTGGGATTATTCCCCACACGGAGGTAGAGGCGTCGCGGGGAAGTAAATTTGCAGTCAATCCTCCATTTTAAAATGGAATTTTTATCTCTCGTACATTTGCTGAGATTTATTGGAATTGGAGAATGAGCAATACGCAAAAATAATGACAACAGTCTTGTTTTGAACTCTTTTTATGTCAATTATTATCAGAGATTGTGAAAAAATAAAATGAAATGCGATTTCCAACCAAAAAAAATTCGTGGTATTTTGCGGAAAAATCCTTGAGTTCGATTTAAGGTGAAAGAGTCAGTGGAATTTAAAGCTTCTCTGAAAATTCAAGTAAAGTCTCATTTTTTTAGCGCAGGAAGACGAAAATTTCACAATTTACATGAATTTTTAAGTGAATATGAAAATGCATTGCCAAATTCCCTTGAATTTTCAGGAGATGCCCTTAAAATTTGTGGAATTCTAGGAATGATTGAGAGAATTTCCTGAAATTTCAAAGAAAACTGAAATTTAAATAGAGATTTCTCTGAATTTTTCTAAATTTTCATAAATTTTGATAATTGTTTTGATAATTTTGATAATTTTTTCGTAATTCTGAAATTATGAATTTTCAATGACTATATTCCTTGAAATTTTACTGCAAACGTTAATTACTAGAAATTGCAGCGACTCTTAACGGAAAATTGAGTGAAATTTCTTGCCACTAGTAGTGGCAAGTACCAAATGTTGCCGCGATTCATATAGGTGAATGCAATTGCGCAGAATTAATACTCAATATTCATGAACTGCAGTTAGTTTCACACCTCCATTGACCGCGAGGTCCAAACAGCCTTGCAAGCCCTCCTCTGAATCCTCTCCTAATTGCATTTCATTCATGGAAAAGGTATTTGATCATTGGTTAGCCAATCAGAACAATTCTGTGATGGAATAATTGGAAGCAATCTAGACTTGATTGTAATTATTATGGATAGGAAAATATATCTGTGATATAGCCTCACGAAAAGAATATAAAATTATTTTTTATTGTGGGAACATAGTAATTCTTAATACGAGAAATAGAATGCAGGGTCATACCCGCCACCTTCAAATTTTTATATTCAACAGTAATTTTGAGACCAAATGAAAAAATACGACATTTTGGATGAAAGCGTACGGCTGACAAAATTAAATTCAAAACATGGGATATGCTTAAACTACTTAAAGTAGTATGAATACACTCCAGTTGAGTCGTTGATGGGAACGAGGAAAAATAAATTCAAAAAGCCAAAAAAAAATTATTCAAAATTAAACATTTTTACTATGAATTCTAATTTTATTGAGTGTACGAAATTGTTCCATCAAATTTTGTATTCAATTATTTTTGTAAACTAACCAAAATGTTTCTATTTATATCAACTTTCATGTAGATTTTTTTTCAAATTTTAATCTTCAAAATTTCAGATATGTTTATACTACTTAAAGTAGTATGAATAAATTCCAGTTGAGTCGTTGATTGTAACGAGGAAAAATAAATTCGAAAAGCCAAAAAAAAATTATTCAAAATTAAACATTTTTACTATGAATTCTAATTTTATTGAGTGTACGAAATTGTTCCATCAAATTTCGTCAACAATAGTTCTCGTAAGACTCTGTTACTTTTGTACATCTAAATTAATTATTACCAATAATACGAAACTGCCGATTGGGCACAAATTAACCAAAATGTTTCTATTTATATGAACTTTCGTGTAGATTTCTTTCAGATTTAAATCTTCAAAATTCGAGCGATGTTTATACTACTTTAAAGTAGTATAAGTAAACTCCAGTTGAGTCGTTGATTGTAATGAGCAAAAAATAAATTCATAAAACAAAAAAAAATTCAAAAAACAAAAAAAACAAAAAAAACAGCCAATAAAAAAATTGTCAAGCAAATAAATTAATAGTTAATTTTAACTTTTATGTGTGTAAGAAATTGATCCATCAATCAGATACATTTTTCAATTTCTTGTTATCCAACTTATTCTGAACATAAATTAAAAATGCTCATTGAAAAAATGAAGAATTTTTTCTACTTTTTTTTTATTATTCATTCATAATTTTTCAAAACTTCTGCATGATGCAGGACTTAATTGACAATTTCAGATGACGAAAGATGAAAAAAACATAGAGATAACGTTCGAAAGATAGTACAGTCGGGCCTTAAATCATCAAAATTCAATCTATATTTACACTGCTTCCACGTCGCTCAACTGTCGTACTCTTCCCTTCCACCGAAGCGCGGAAAAATATCCCGTCAATCGATCATATTTACATTTCGGCATCACTAAAATTTCAGAAATATAAATCACTCTCGGTTATCCTGCGAATTGAATGCCGAATGCGAATTAATTAATAAAAAAATCGCAAATATGTACACATGTCAGGATGGAGTTATTCCATTGTTGCTTGTGAATACAAATGCCGAAGCGCAGTACTCCTGAAGAAAATACATTCGTTTTTCAATTTAGAGAATTTTTTTCCTCGCTCGAATATGTGATTCGATTCAGTTTTTGCGATCAAGTTATTTACATCACTCCGACCTTGGAATGATCGAGACTCAAACAAAGGTCTCAGTTAATTTGCCTGGGCTCAAACTCGTTAAACATGTTTTATAATAAATTTATGCAACGTAATAATAGAACTGAATTCTAGACGAGTTCGTCGCAAACAAAACAGCTCTCTTTCCAATTCTCTTAGAAACCGGATCGGAAAGAACTTTCTTGAAATTCATGACTGCGAATTATTTTGATTCATATGAATTCCTATCGTGGACAGGTGGACACGAATGAGTCAGTTGTGGGGACAGTTGTAAACAGGGATATGCAATAATATTGGATTTTGGCAATATTAAAAAGGATTATCTCGTTATATTGTTCAAAGTTCAACTATATTTAACAAATTTAAAATACAGAATTTATTAGCTAAATTTTTCGATTGATGGTGAATAAAATATTTGATAATACTGAAATATAATTTTTTAGTTACCAAGCTAATTCTTGTTATTTTTTCGCTTTAATTAATTAACATTATTCAGTAAATTTATCTTGTCTGCAGTAATTTAAAAATGGCTGTTTTTTTGGCACGAAAAATATATTACTAAGGTATATCCCAAAGCTAAGGGGCAGTGACAACAGTTGATTTGAACATTATGATCATTACGCAACGCAGTTACTTGCTTGAGCGAATTTTTCTCGCTCACTGCACCAGAAAAATGGTACCACACAGAGACAAAAACGACAAAGTTCTCAAACAAGTCTTACTTGTGCCAAGAAAATAGTTTTTTGAAAATGATCAAAAAAGGATTTTTTGTTGCCAAACATGCAGAGAGTGCGTCGGAATGAAAAATTTTTGTCGCAAAAATAGATTCAGTAGTTCAAAAAAAATTGCATTCTCTGTACACGCAAGAAATGTCATTTCTAGCACTACTCCTTCGTTATTCGATACTCCCATACGTATTTTGCTCCCGAGAAATCTTTGTTTTATGCGAAACAAGGGATAGTAGTTTTTCGTTTCGGCTGTCTAATAATCACAGACAAGAAATGAACCCTTAAATGAAACAATAATAATGATATGATAGCAATCTTGTAACTTGGGGATAAAATATTAGTCGATAAATTTTCCTCTATATGAGATATTTTCATCCTGAAAAGGCACCGTCTGGTGTGAATTATCCGCCTCTGGAGCCCAATATTTCGTTGCTGTCGAAAGCAGAACAATTATTCATGTTTGAGACTTTCAAATTCGAACCAAACAAATTATTTGTTGGCAATTTTCAACTAGCGATTTTGTTGGCCCAAACAAGACTCGTTTGACAACGTGTTTGTTTTTCTCTCAGTGCAATTCGACAATAATCTCCACACTGACCTCGACAGAACGTCGGCGGAGAGCTCGGAGTTACTGCCAAATTCAGTAGACGGGCTCATTAAAGTTGACTTACGGCTGATCCAACGCTGTAATGATACCCATTCGCGTCACATTGAAATGAAACCGCATGAAACGGCCAAGGATAATGAACCGATCTGACAAACCGTATTTCGTGGCAAATTGATAGGCCAGAAATGATGAGACACGCATTGTGGTTTGTGTCGGGTCCGTTGGAGCGAGGAGTTTTTTTTTCCATCATTTGACTTTTATCGTCGAAACGCAGCCGTATAACTGAGACTATATATTACAATACTATTCAGTGCTGATTCATAATTCAAAATCCAATGTGTGGAACGAACAATTGACAATGTGCACTTGCGATTCCGCTCGCGTTACGTTTCAGTGAAAAAAAGAGAAAAAAAAGAGAGGAAGAATATGCAAATTAGAAGAATGTCATGTTTTTCTGGTGAGCAATTGGTTACCATCCGGCAATCAATCTGTCCGTCTGGAATATAATTTCATATTCTTTTTTTCTGATTTTCTTACAACTTCCTGATTCAGCAAAAAAAATTAGATGTGAAATGTTACAAGAATTTGAGCCGACGATCGAGTCCTAGTTCATGATTTCATTGCAGAACATTGTTGGCTAAAATTATCGATGTGCTTCTTATGATTATTTATCAAGTGACAGGTCTAATGAAATTCTACACGGAGAGAAATTTTTGATTTTTGAAATTTAGTAAAAATTAATATACGATTATCAAATTTTATTCTACGTTAGAGAAATTTTATCCTGATAAAAATAAAAATTACTGTCACAAAAAATTGGAAATTTCGAATTTGACGAATACAACGCTTTCATTCGGAAGCAAAAGACCTAGAATTGAAATTCACTCCAAGATTTGTTTAGTAATTTTTCCCCAATTTTTTTCTTCCTGCAGCCTTATCCAAAATCTTCAAAATTTTTCACGCCAAATTTCTGGAATAGTTTTTCAACAGCGGGAGAATTCCTTTGAAGGGTCGGGTATATCATCTTTCGAACGTTATCTCGATGTTTTTTTTTTCATCTTTCGTCATCTGCAATTGTCAATTAAGTCCTGCATCATGCAGAAGTTTTGAAAAATTATGAATAAATAATCAAATTTTTTTGAAAAAGCATTCTTAATTTATGTTCAGAATAAGTTGAATAACAAGAAATTGTGAAATGTATCTGATTTACAGTGACAAATGGCGGCCTGTCACCCAAAATCATGCAGGGGAAAGACTGATTTCGTAAATCCTTTCCCACACTGCACAGATTTTTCTATTTTTTTATCATTCTATCATAATTTTTGGGAATTTCTACATGATGTACCACTCAATTGTCAATTTTGGATTACGAAAGATAAGAAAAATCCAGATAACATTCAAAAGATAGTACACCCGGGCCTGAATTTCATTATTTTCAGGCGAAAATGAAAGAATTTTTTCATTTTCGATTTCATCAACTCCTAAGAGACCTCTCAACCTTTCGTTCTAGAACCGATCATTTCCGTTCTAGTTCCATAATTGACAAAGAGTTCACTCTAAAGAACAACTCCCCCCGCCCCGAATCACCTGAAATTGTCATCAGGAGTTATTTCCCACAGCGATTTATTAAAAATAATTTAATTCAAATGTGCGGAATCCCGAGGCACTCGGTACAACGTGACCCAACTCCGGTCTTTACGTAACAGCATGCGTTTGAATTACCGTCGTTGTTAATCCACTGCAGGACTGTGAGTGTTTTACATCAATACAGTAGTTCTGCAATTTCATTTCAATTTGATGGTAGACAAGCTCCAATGGGTGTGAATAATGTTGAAGGAGTTCGATGAAACGTAGAGTTTCCTCCAAACTCGTATTCCACTTTTGGATTGTTTAATGGCTTTTCCAATTTCAAAGGGCAACTGAAAATTAATTTCGGTGCCGATTTACATTTCAGAATTCCATTGATTGGCTGTTGGATTTTATGGCACGAAATAGCATTCAAAAATCAATCTCTGCACGGCTCGATACATTTCGATAGTGTATAACAACCTTTTTTTTTTTTTTTTTTTTTTTTTTTTTTTTTTTTTTTTTTTTTTTTTTTTTTTTTTTTTTTTTTTTTTTTTTTTTTTTTTTTTTTTTTTTTTTTTTTTTTTTTTTTTTTTTTTTTTTTTTTTTTTTTTTTTTTTTTTTTTTTTTTTTTTTTTTTTTTTTTTTTTTTTTTTTTTTTTTTTTTTTTTTTTTTTTTTTTTTTTTTTTTTTTTTTTTTTTTTTTTTTTTTTTTTTTTTTTTTTTTTTTTTTTTTTTTTTTTTTTTTTTTTTTTTTTTTTTTTTTTTTTTTTTTTTTTTTTTTTTTTTTTTTTTTTTTTTTTTTTTTTTTTTTTTTTTTTTTTTTTTTTTTTTTTTTTTTTTTTTTTTTTTTTTTTTTTTTTTTTTTTTTTTTTTTTTTTTTTTTTTTTTTTTTTTTTTTTTTTTTTTTTTTTTTTTTTTTTTTTTTTTTTTTTTTTTTTTTTTTTTTTTTTTTTTTTTTTTTTTTTTTTTTTTTTTTTTTTTTTTTTTTTTTTTTTTTTTTTTTTTTTTTTTTTTTTTTTTTTTTTTTTTTCCTTTTAATAAAGACCCAAGTAAGTTACGTAAGAATGAAGAATGTACTATATGATACTGTATTAACCTGAATACGATGTAAATTTTTGTTAAGCAGAATAAACCAACAGGTTTGAATGCTAGAATAAAAAAAAACACCCCGACTGTTTGCGCTAATTGTAATAAATAATTAATGTTCCTGCGTGCCCGAAATAACGGATTTTGTCGAAGCATCCAAGTCAAACGAGAGATTATTGTTTGAAAAAATAATCGACGGAAGAAATTGAGAAAAATTGGAAAATTATCAATCATGAATAATTTTTTTTCGGCTTTTTAAAATTATTTTTCTTTGTTGCACTCAACGACTCAACTGCACTTTATTCATACTACTTCAATCATTTTATCTTTGAATAATCAAAGTGTATTAATGTCTAGACTTCTCTGCCAATTTATTCTGAATAAACGTTCCTAATAAATCATCAGGATAGCCAAGAGCTTACAAATTACGGCCATTATTTTTTTCCGCCACCTTCGTTTCGACAAAAAATCGAGTGGCCTTTTCCCAGATCGTGATGAAATGATATTCACGCCTTATCGATTCATTACGAGGCTTCGTAGTAACTTGCAAATTTTAGGTTTTTTCATTCATAAGAGAAAACGATTAGTCTAATGAGGATTGAATGCAAATTCGTGAATTCGCCGAATCTCTCGTGATACGCGACCACGTGGAGCTTTTTTTCATTCGTACAACTTCTGGCTGGGGTCACCTTCGCGTTCACAATAAATACAGTTGTAGTAAGTTGTTAGAGTGTTTTTTTTGTATAAAAGGAATTTCATGAATGGTGTTGAATTTATCAACAGATAACTCTATTGCATTCCGATTGAAGTAGATGATTTGATGTAGTTCTACACGGAAAAAAAATACACTTGATTCAAGTATATTATTCTTGAATTGAGTATATTATATACTCGATTCAAGGATACTGTATACTCACTTCAAGTATATTGCTACGTATTTGCCCTTTTCCTCCCTCTCAACCAACTTCATGTACGATCGTCTCCTTCTTTCCCGGTATTCTTTTATCTTGTTTTCTAGTCCGCGGACGCGTCAGTCTTTTTATATTTCTTTTTATTATTTATTTCGCCCCAAAATTCTTTTAATAAACATTTATTCTTATCAAGTATCTCGTATTTTACAATATTTTTTTCCCCGTGTATTGCCAACAAACACTGATAGAGAGAAATTAAAATTTTATGGCCAGTTGACTTCTATTTACACTCACGGAGAAAAAATAAGTTCTGATTTTCAGGGACATGTCAGTTCTTTTTGAGTGATATACTCTTCATTTTGAGGAATCTACCGCCTATTTTTAGAGCTTCGCAATTGTGAAATGGGAATATACATCGATTTTTTTTCCCTTTTCCCATCGAAAAATCGTAATTTTTCGCCTGTGATTATTCTCGAGTCCACCAACAATCCCCCAAAGTCAGTTGCCATTCTATCACGCGGAGTTATGTTTAGAGAGAAAAGAGAATGCGGGAGATACAAATTCAAAACATTAAACACATAAATCGATTAGTTATCGATATTCATTCAGTAAAAATGAAAATTTCATTGAATCCGGGCGCAACGAACGAGGTATCTTATTTGAAGCCCGCTGATCCCTATTTTTCTCCTCTCTATGGGCGCGCGACTTCCACTCTCCTACTGTCCCTAAGATATCTTATACAAAGCCTCCACTGTGATGCGATTACCTATGTATTTTTTTTTTCACCAAAGAAAAAAAATANAAAAAAAAAAAAAAAAAAAAAAAAAAAAAAAAAAAAAAAAAAAAAAAAAAAAAAAAAAAAAAAAAAAAAAAAAAAAAAAAAAAAAAAAAAAAAAAAAAAAAAAAAAAAAAAAAAAAAAAAAAAAAAAAAAAAAAAAAAAAAAAAAAAAAAAAAAAAAAAAAAAAAAAAAAAAAAAAAAAAAAAAAAAAAAAAAAAAAAAAAAAAAAAAAAAAAAAAAAAAAAAAAAAAAAAAAAAAAAAAAAAAAAAAAAAATTGATCATTTGTTTTCTAAGCGTAATCTCCGAGCGAGGGTTGTTTCAATCGATAAGTATAACAACGTTATAAATAAAAACTATTTCTGTTCGCTAATAGCATCTCACACCCCGGAAATGTATGTTTTTTCGGTAAAGTGAGAATAACCACTTAGTTGTGAATATTGTTGGAACACTTTCGACCCCTTGTGTCAACAATACCCTGAGAATTGTGTTCATCCGGGGATAACATACATGAGTGACCGCCGGCCGAATTCCTTGCGGCAGGAAGACAAATGGGAGTAAATAATAGGGGGTACTAAAATATGTGGGATAATTCAACAAATGGGAGATATGTGTTTTGAGGGGGAAATTCGGGGAGTAATGGCCCTTTTAACTCTACATAAGGACAGGTGGGGCTATTCAAGAGTCGCGCAAGCATACACCGAGAGAACTTTTTGGTAAAAATTATTCTATCCCGAAATTTAGTAAACATTAATATATGGTGATTTAGGTGACTCTGAATTCTAATATATGATGATCAAATTTTATTCTACGGTAGAGAAATTTTATCCTGACGCATAATACATTTTACCCTTCCAGTTCAATAATTTTTATGTAGATAACAACGAAAATTCTAGAATGGTTGGTAAATTTTACCCTATCGGTACAGTAATTTTTACTCTACCGGCACCGTAATTTTTATTTTTATCAGGATAAAATTTTTCTAACGTAGAATAAAATTTCATCATCATATATTAATTTTTACTAAATTTCGGGATAGAAATAAGGAAACGATGAGTCATGATACACTTTTATAGAACGGTAGGATAATTTTTATCAAAAATTTCTCTCTGTGTCGTTAGGGGAATCAAATTTTCATCACCCGAAGTGGATTTGGATTTTTATAATATAGGGAGATATTTTTCCATGGGGAGGGGGGGGGACCCCTAGAACCAGATCGCCACCTTTCACAGAATTAGGGTTATATTCTAAGAATTGAGGTATAAGTTGTACTACTATTAAGGATATCCAAATACTTTGGCTATTTTTTCTCCAGTGAAATGTTTTTCTAATTTTGAGTCGCATTCGACCCCAAGTGTCCGGACAATTTACAATGATTGTATTATTGACACTTTACAGGGCTGAATTTGAATCTCGATATTGAACCGTTAGAAAACATTTAAAAATCTGAAAAAAATTAGAATGTTTACTTTTAGTGGAAGATTGATGTAATAATTAAAAAATCGCAATTTTTGAAAGTTATGGGTATTTTCTATGAATAATTTATAAACAATGAATTTTTCACCTTAAAATAATCGAATCGTTTGTTCGGAATCGTAACAAATTTATTAATATTCAAAATGTTGTGCCTAAAAAAAAGTTTAAACAATCTCAATTATTTATTTTGAAAACAACGAATGCTTAAAAAAATTGTTATTCTGGGTAAAATGCAATTTGAATGACACTGAATAATTCACGATTTTTTCAAATGTTGCTTAATTTTTTTTTCTCATTTTTTGACAAATTTGATGATTGAAAATGGTAAAATCTATAGTTTATTCTGTACCAAACAGTAAAAGATTCTTGAATATCCGTCAATTTGTACGATTACACAGCTTCATTTCGAGAGAAAAAACCTTAATAATTAATTCGTTATACTAAGACTGTCTTCACGCTCAATGCAGTTGGTGTTTTCACAAAACACTAGAATTAAATAAAAGAAAAAACGCGAATTACGAGTCGCGCCATTCTTCCTTGTTAAATTAATGTTTTTCTTCAACCTTTCACAATTGATTCCGTCGCACGGGGTTTGCTGGAAACAATTTTACCCGGGAGAAACAATCTGACGACTCCAGTGAGTGTTTAATAGGGTGGAAAAAAGGGACACAACTGTTGCCCGAGTTTTATCCAATAAACAAGCCAGCAAATCCTGCAGATACAGAACTTCAGGAGAGGTGGGAAATGCGAAGTGGTGGAAAACTCGGGAAAGCGGCCAAGCATTCGAGCTTTGCTGGGTTTTTTGCTCCATCGACATCCCACCTAATTAACCGTACTGAGTTTGAAAGATTACTCCAATCGTGCTGTTATCCTCAATCTGTTAAACGAGTGGTAGAATAATTACAGTTAAATAAAATCTCTGCTGATTATGAAAGTCTCTCTGAAATTGAATGAAGTCGATTGTTAAAAATTTTGTTGTTCACTTCCACGTTCTAAATTAATGACTAATTCAATTAATCACAGTATTGATTGGACAATTAATTTATATTGTAAACTGATTTTTAACATTATGACCGTACAGTAAAAAAAAATTCGGTCTCTGGTGTGAGGGGTTAAATATTTTGGTGTTAAAATTAACTCTCTTGCCGGGAGTCAAACTTTGGTAAGGAGTCAATTTTTATTTTTTACTCCGTTTGGTGTAAGCTCAGAGGCGAAATTCACTCTGGATTTTTTACTGTGCGTCAATCATTAATGATCTTTAGCCAGTGTCGGTAAATTGTCGGTAAATGTGTTTTTTTTCATGGCCAAGGAAAATTCTGTCATTTTTCGGCTGACAGCAGAACATGGAAAACTAACTTTTCTAACGTGAAAAAAAAATGAATCGCAATAGTCTCGGCAGAAATGAATAAACTAACTTTTCCTTATACACGGGCTCTTATGAAATTTATGTTCAAATTGATAATTCACCTACTAGAAGACTCTAAAAATAGAAATAAAAATGGAAGGTAATGTGTAAAATCATACTGAATCCAATGGCCAGAGAAAAATCTTGGAGTCATTAATTTGTCGGATGATCACCTCATTGAGAAAAATTTCGTGTTTGACTTGACTCGTTTCGCCATCTGAATTGAAAATAGGGTCGTTGACGAGGCGAATCAGGGAAAGAATAATGTAACCTCATTTGTTCGAGAGAATTAGATTTTCCACGAAGCACATTCTCTCGCTAAGTGGAATAATCCAGAAGTGAGGGAGATAACTGCATGAATACGCTTCCTTAATCCCATCAACAAGGCTCCATTTCGCAGTAAATGACCATGGCGAGGGTTGTTAGGTTTCGGGAAGTGGAGACAAATAACTTTTCCCGGAAAATCTCGGGGGAAAATGAGTGCCCATTGATAAGGGTGAGGAAATGAGGCCGAGCGGAGTGTATTCCTGTGTTTCTCAGTCAAATCCCCAAAATAGAGGCGAGTTTTTTTCTCGGAAATTTCCCAATACCCTCAGAGTTGTCTGGGTCCCTATACACCCAAAAAAAAATTACTTCTCATCAGTACACCAGTACAAACCGGTACTTGGGGAAAGTTCACTTCTGAAAAGTTCTAAAAATACTCGTCCCAAGTACATTTTGTGTCCTTGGGTGAAGTACCACATCTGTCGATCGATTAGAAATGGCACTGGGAGGAAGTAGTATCACCACTTACTGCCAGTACTTTTAGTACTTTTCACAAGTACCAAAGGTACTAGTGAAAAGTAATTGTTCAACTTCTCTTAAGTACTTTTAGGACTTAATTTCAGTACTTCCAATTGATTACTTTATTGAAAAAAGTGAATATTATTACCGGATAGAATGGGCTTTCTTACGCATTTTCGTAAATAGAAATGTTCAGCAGAAGATATTTTGTAGGAAAAAATCAATAGATTGCGATTTTTATGGATGCTTTCGAGAATTATTGGCATGCTTTCCAACCTACAAAATTTCAATTTTGTTGAGATTTTTGTTTTATGTTGGTATCAACATTTAAAAGGCTTCGAAAAATTATTTTCAATTTCTTTTCAATTTTATTACTCACAAAACGGGAATTATTTGGATTTTTGAATTTTTGACGAAATTCGGTTTTTAGAAGAGGGAGAAAAACATTTTTGAGTTCTTACACTCAACCTATATTGAGTTTATTTGGTACTTTTGAAAAGAACCAGCCAGGTACTCAGTACAAGTAATTTTCTTAATTGTCCCAAGTAACAAAATACTTGTAACAAGTACTGAGGTACTTCTCACCAATCCACAGGTACTTGACGCATGATACTTGCATCACGTTGTTTTGTAACTTCGAGGAAGTACAAAAATGTGCCTTTTCCCCAGAAACCCCTTGGTACTGGGTACAAGTACTTTTGCTACTGATCAGAAGTACGTTTTTTTTGGGTGTACAGTTTCTCCAAAAATCAATTGTTGCCTAGAAAATCATGCTCCATCACTTGCCATTGATTCTTTAATCCTTACGTATCGACCATTGAACGTCAGAACAATAAAATTACTGATGATCGATTGTGTGCGGATGAAGGCCGACTACAATTTATCCAATTTCTCTTCCATGTTCACGCGTTCAATGATCGATCGTGGGTTATCCTCCAACATGCCTTTGGTTTTTCACCTGTAATGAAGCCACAACTTGGAAGTTCCTACACGTGCCTTCCCGATGCGGGTGAATTTAATCAAATCGGGAGTCTCTCACAACATAAACTCTCTGGTAGTAATTATCGATTCATCCTATTATCAACTCGAAGCTGCAAAATCAACTTTAAAACCCGTCGAGATCCTCGTTATTCCGTGGATGATTTACGATGACATAGAATCTGTCAAGCAAAAAACACGAACAAAAGGCGGATAATTGCATCAGATTTTTTGAAGTAGTTATTTCTGTTCGTGAAATCCATATAAATGAATGGAATGTCATTTTCTCGAATAAAGCCGATGTTTAAATTGAGCTTTCCGTCCGTCGCATTGAACGCAATTTGCGGATGTTCTCACGAATTGAATATTGAGTTGAATTCCTTGAGGATGTTTGACCTATCAAGTGAACAACTCAGTAGAAAATAAAAATAAAATTGACTAAATCAATCATTCATGTTACAAATTATTTTTCTCATCAAATTAGAAGTGTTATGGCGTACTTTTCCGGTCTCAAAACAATAATTAAAGAAACTGTTCATAGATAATGGAGGACTTGTGACTGCAGTGGTAACAGTCGAATTTTGATCGGGCAACGTCGCACGCTTCGGCTAGTAGTGGGGTTGTAACAGTGAGATGAATGTTTGTGTGTGTTATACGTGTCCATATGCTTCCAGCACTGAATTATCGTCACCGACCTTACCGACCTCGATCAGCTGTTGTGCGGTGTTGTCGCGTTGCTCGACTCGTAATGGCGGTCAAATTTTTTTTAGAGCAATTCGAAAATCAATCGAAGATATCACGCCTATATGGCCCGGTCCCCTAATTGTTCTCGCCGGCGATACATTCTCCATAGTCTAAAGTAAATGGCTCGTGGTTTTTTTTTCAATATCTTGAGTGTCTAACCCATGCACCATCTCGATCAAACTTCACACGGTCACGTTTCTTCCCTAAGCGTAATGTTACAAGAAGTGATTTTCAGACATTAATTCCTCACTAGGATCCCCCGATGGAAGGATTAAGATTATTACTAACGCGCGGCTCAAATATGACCCTGGAATATGAGCCAATATTAAAATTATGGTGAATAATGTGAAAAAAAGTTTGATATGTATGAATGGATAAATAAATAAACAAAATGAACTCCGTGACAGAAGTGAAGAAAAAATCCATCATGTAACACCTGCAAAAACTGTCGAATAATTTCCCCCAAACTTATCTCTCCGTCTATCGAACTTGTGAGCCCTAATCGACTACACTAAAATTAACTTCTGGCGTGCTGATT
This sequence comes from Diachasma alloeum, assembly GCF_001412515.2. Classification (NCBI taxonomy): domain Eukaryota; kingdom Metazoa; phylum Arthropoda; class Insecta; order Hymenoptera; family Braconidae; genus Diachasma; species Diachasma alloeum. The sequence continues at coordinate 666,118 of NW_021680498.1, read as the reverse complement.
GAGCGGATTTCCCCGAGATATGGTTCAACTGAATCCACCACACGACTTTAGCTATGAAAAATAGTAGCCGCGTGACCAGGCAAGCTAAGAATGGGCTCAGAGAATGATTCATCTCATCGCGTTAACTTCGGAATTAACTCAGCAAAATGGATGATTGTGAGAAAGGTGCAGGATCAGTCTTACAGAAAATTCTCAAGCTGTAGAACAAACAAGTAGTCATTTTTCTCGAAATCCCTTGATTCCAAAACACCATATTTACCAGATACGTCTCATCCTACTTATTACGTTTTCCCACTCCAATATTTTCTATAGTGCCATTGAACCCCCAGATCGTGACAGAACTTCAGATCTACCGTCAAAGGTCGACAAGACGTCATGTCTCGCGCCTACACGAAAAAAAAGTGTACCACCCCCCGCTTTCCTAGGCCAATTTGGCTTTTGCGTTGGCATCATAAAACGCAATAGTCGACTCATCTCACTTTGTCAATTACGATGAGGGCACCAGTTATCGCACGATTAAGGACAAGGCTAGGAGAAGAGCTGAATCATGAGAAACTTTCGGCATAAATCATGGAAGTGAGGGATCAAAGCTATTAATTCAAGTCCTTCACATGGCTGAATCGATTTTTCCCTTTATTTTCGATTATTTGAATGGAAATAATCATAATGGGCGCAGCGTTGCTCAGCCCACTGGGTCAGAAAAAAATTACCATTTCTGTTGAGTAATGGAGATAAAATTTCAAAATTTTTATCCTCAGTTCCTGAATAATATTCCGGAGACTTCCTCGCATTGAAATGTCGTACGTTGCGTCTATAAGAGACGGCATGTACTGACGACGCGCCGTCCGAATTTAATTGAGATCGAGTAATAATCACGAGGAGCACTCAGGGAAGTATTTTCATACGTTCTTTCTCCGCGGATTCGTCCATTCGGCTGGTAATTGTGGGTTTTGCGAATTATTAGTGGGTTTCAAGGGGCAATCAGTCGTATTTTGGGACATTCTTTCGGGATTTTTGAATTATTATTGCCACCAGCAACCTCCTCAGCAGTTTGAAGATGCTGGGAGGCCATTGAGCTCCTCACTCTGAGGACTGCTCCGAGTCACCACACGAGGTGGAGGTTTGAGAGGCCCCAAACTTGCACTTCGTCGCAGTACAATTGTGTCACGTTTTTCTTTTCCTTTCCTCTCCCTTCTCCTCTTCTCTTCGAGTCACCAACTTGACGTACACTATCATCCAGAGACTGGATCAATGGATCCATCCCAATACCGACTGAGAATCCATTTGGAAATTACATATACCGAGGATATTTTTTCCATGTAGTCCTTGCACTTCTAGTTCAAGCCATTTCTCATGCTACCGCCAATGAAGATTTCCAGACCCTAAATAATAAACTACCCCCATAAATCACTCACCAAGCATCTTGAGAACCCTCCTCGACGATTTTCCCGTGTGATGTCTGCAGTCTCTTAATCTCTTGTTGGCCGGGCCACCCCTCTGCGAGCGCATGTTGGTCTTCTTCATGATATTAGTTTTCCTCAGCTTGAGTCCAATGAGAGCGTAGAGCACAGTGATGAGTATCATAGGCACAATAAAGAACAGCAGAGTGGACAATTCGAAGGAATGCTGAATGAAAGCATTCTTCAGCGTGCAGATGATAAAGTCCGGATCCTCATTAGGCATCTGGAGAATTCCAAACTGGAGGGCTTGCGGTATAGCGAAGCACAGAGCAATGAGCCATATCACCAGAATCAGCCTTATCGCTCTCGACAGTTTGGACATTGTGTGGGACAAAAAGGGATGGCATATCGCTACATAACGTTCAACAGTGAATGCTGTTATCGTTAATACACTGGCATTTGTTGAGCATTCGGCAGCAAGACCCCTCAGCACACAGAAGCCCTCGCCAAATATGTAGGGGTACTTGGACCAGACGAGATACACCTCGGCAGGTAAGCCCGATATGAGGAGCAACAGGTCTGACACGGCAAGGCTAAACAGATAGTAATTCGTTGCCGTGTGCATTGACTTGTTGCGTGCTATGACGATGCACGTGCTTACATTGCCTATTGTTCCGGTCAAGAATATTGAGAGGTAGATTATCGTCACGGGAATCACTAGGTACAGGGGGTCGCGACGGGTTGTGTGGCCAAATGACGACTCTGTGAATCCAAGGAGGGATTCCTCAGTTGCCGGATACTCCGTTCTATTCCCTAGGGCGGGGAGGTAGTCTGTGGGAAAGGGGGTGGACTCCATTGTTTCAGGCAAATTCACTCAAGCGTGTCACTCTTGTCACATTTATAACTTTCCACTTTGGGGGGTGTTCCAAGTTTGATGGCTCAAGAGGGCGGGTTGAAATCCTCTGACACTAGTCTGATGTTCACTTTGAAGGGCAACATTTTTGGGGAAGTTTTTTGTAGAAGTTTTAATTTTTCGGTTTTTGGGATTATAATGGGTAATTTTCTTTGCGTTTGGTTGGGGTGAGGTGATTATCCAGTTGACGATGTTTACGTGGGATCTATGATTCACGACGAGTGTATCGGTACTGAATGAAAATCCAAGGCGAACGGTCAAGTCCACCGGTCGAGTCTGTTGTGAGTTGAGTGGGGAAGACGCGGTCTGCGCCGGCGGTAGATCCAAACCACTGGCACTCCGGGACGTAGCGTGCGCGTGGTCGAATGAGATGTTTACGGAATTACGAATAACGCAGGTGAATGCGAATCGAGCGGGTATTCGTCCTAGACTGAAGTGCGGAGCGTCCTGAAATGGTTGAGGACGATTAGAGATGATTGCGGGCATGATTGCGCATGACAGAATGTACTTATTTCCGTCTTGTAATTTTTCCCTTTCTTGCGGCAGTCGTATGATGAGACGGTTGGATATTAACGAAGTCTCCGGCCGGGAAAAATGTTGAGAGAACTGGTGGTTTTTTACGTCCAAAATGTAGGGGAGAAATTGAAAAATTCGAGTTTGCAGGGATTCGAGGGAGAGTTGGATGTCTGTAGTTTAGGCCTTGGGTCCCATTGAACAGTTTGTGATGATAATTTTATTAAAATTTAGATAATAAAATCATAGTAATAGAAAGATGCAAATTCTTATAATATTACAAATTTAATCACGCACGAAAAAATTTAATAGAAGAACCTATCGAATTCGTTAGAAAATTCTATTGAATTTCTATTGAAATTTCTATTAGTTTTTGGGTGATTCTATTGACATGTTCAATAGGAAAAATTCAATAGAAAAAGTTGACAGAATTCGATTTTTCTATACAACTTATTGTTTTCATATATTTTCTGTAGAATTTTCTCGACCCAAATTTTCCAAGCTTTTTCATTCTATTTTTCTTTTCTTCTCATCAAGAAAATCAAACGAAGAAACTTAGAAAATTTGAGCCGAGAAAATTTTATAGAAAATATCTCAATAGAATAAGTTGTATAGAAAAATTGAATTCTGTTGACTTTTTCTACAGAATATTTTCTATTGAACGTTTCAATAGAATCGGCCAAAAATTAATAGAACAGTTCAATAGAAATTCAGTAGAATTTTCTAACAAATTCGATAGGTTTTTCTATTAAATTTTTTCGTCCGTGATGATTGTCGACTGATCACTGCCTGCCACGCGCTCGATACCCCGCGCATTCAATATTTTTGGATGAATGAAAAATTATGAATAGAATATTTAATTGAAGCTACTGTATTCACGTAATTTTAAAGAGTCTGGATTTTAAAAAAATGCTGGGTAGAAACTACCGTTCTACTCCAAAAATAGGTGTCGGAAAAGCATACAATCAGTCAACTGCCCCCAATGAGCGCTCATTCTAATGTCTGGAACGTCAAAAATGTAATTTTAGACGGGATTTTAGAATTAGTCGCGATGAGATGGTAGATTACGTCATTAGGCTAATAAAAGTTGTTTTCGGCCGAATGATGAACGTGATTTCTTCACACTGTAGATGGTGTTTGACAGATAGTGTGGTGAAAATATTTTAAACTAGTTTGAGGCTACACTGTAAAAAATTTGATGTTAAATTGACACAGATCGGTGTCACCATCAGTCCACGCTGTTTTTGGGGTGGAGTTGCGGTGTTAAAATTACACCGCACCATAGGACATCGCATGTAAAATCTGGTGTTAATTCAAGACCAATCGGTGTCCCAGAAAGTCCACACCGGATTTTTTACTCATCGATTTATAGAAGTACGATGAATTAGCGAATTAGTATGAAGTTTTGAGTCAATCCATTAACATTCTACCTCTCACATGAAAATATTATTGTGTTTTTGTTTATGTTAAGAATGACAATGTATTAGGGAAGAATACTGGTCGAAAATTAATATCTGATTTGGATTAGTTGAAATTATTCAGTTCGTATTGTGAAATGAAAAATGGATGTTTCTGAAAAATTACCTTTTGAAAAATATGTAAAAAAATATATTCAATTGGTCCAATTTGTATAAAAAAATGATGATTAATTTTTTAACTAAATTATATTTAATTTTAATGAAATATTAATTTAATTAAAATTAAATAGTAGATTTTAATTAAATTTATTGTTATTATTATTATTAATTATTGTTCAATAATTAATTAATTATTAAATTAATTATTATGGGTTCAATTTTTTTATATATAAAAAAATTTATACAATATATGTTCCATATATTTTTTTTATATATTCTTCCCTCAATAAACAATAAATACTTGACGATTGACGATTCTTCTACGCGATTTGAGTGACTTCATCTGCGACAAAATCATGCTCAAGTGAAATGCCTGGGAGAATTAAACAATTGAAGAAAAATAAATTGTCTCAAGAAAATATATTTCAGACATTAGAATTTTTTTTCTCAGTGTGGAAAGCAGCATGCAGTCTCTATAGGAGGGAAACAATTGAATAATTATCAATGCACAAATGAAAAAATTCGAGCCACACGGCATAAGCCCGGGCATAATATAGGATATTCAATTCATACGGTCGAAATAATTTCTTTCGTTTGTACCAACTTAACTCTTTGTTAGTCTTCTTGAGATAACACCATAGTACATATGATCTACAAAAAATCCGCTCTTCGTGTCATGAATAATTCGGCTCGAACGGATAACGCCATTCAACACTCGCCCATTTTTTCGCTCGTCTTAACCGCTGAATTTTAATAAAAAATGATAAAATTCCGGTTAGTCATAAAGACACATTTAGCCATGAATGGAGCACAACAATTCCCGACATTTCCATTACAGCGTGGCGCCAAATTAATATTGATTACGCAAATGAGCGAGCGAAATTTTCGGTGAAATTGCGGGTAATGTGGCAATCCGGCCTTGATGGCGGTATTATTGGCACATTTATTTCCGCATAAACGTCCCACGTATCACTTCTCTGCCATATCAATTTGAACATTCTCTTTTTACCCCGCAGTAGGCAATCATTTCACTCCCCGCGGCGAAGCCTCCATTCACGAATATCATTCCTATATCACTCCTAGCGGATAATCGATCGGTCAATTGGTTAATTGTAAGTATGATTGTCAAGGGGATTCTAAGTGTCATTTGAACTTGACACTAGAGCGATCAAGAGCGCGTAATGCGCTGAATTCTCATCGATTGCGTCATTCTGTCCAATTTAGACGAAATAGTTTAATTGAATCATTCATTCTTATTCTTCGGATCTTTGCGCCATCAATTCCACGGAATTCACGTAGGGCACTTCCTCATTATTCCGTAAGTATCATTTGATTGGAAAGCATTAATGAAACTCAGCAGGAGACCGTTTTTACAAGTCAGTAGCGAAGTGGTAAAACGGTTATTAAGTCGACTCATCTCCCAGTTGAGTTTTTGAGGAATATTTCCGAATCTAAGGGAGATAGCGAAGTTTTTGTAATTACATTTGTTGGAGCTCTCAATCGGCTCTTCAAAAAAGGTTATTATCAAAATTTTGCTATCTTCCTTAGATTCCGAGATATTCATTGAAAACTGGTCATCTTGTCTCAAGAAAATATGTTTCAGATATTAGAATTTTTTTTTCTCTGTAGGAATTTTCTGGAGAGCGATGTGAACGCGACTTTAGGTGCTTCCTGCGAAAAAGTAAATAATGACATTCATCTGGAATTTATATAGATTTTTATAATCACAATTGAATTGTCTATGAATTTTTCTAGAATTTTTTCAGATTTCCTTTTCAAGTGATTAACGATTGAAGTTGCTTCTGGTACATGGGCTCTTACGGAGATTTTTCCGTTTTCGGAAAAAGATTTTGAGTTCGATTTAAGGGGAAGAAGTCAGTGGAATTATAATTTTTTCCGAAAATTCAAGTGAAAGCCCACAATTTACATGAATTTTCAAGTAAAAATCAATATTCACTGCACAATTTCCTTCCATTTTCAGGGAATTCATTTAAAATTCTCTGAATGACATGAATTTTAGGGAATCGGGAATTAAAGGAAAGATTTCTTGGAATTTTCCTGATTTGTCACTAATTCTTCCGGAAAAATTACCTGAAATTTACAGTTCCCACGGATTTCTCCATGAAGTTATGAATTTTCAATGACAAAATTGTCACTTATTACAAATTTCCAAGACTTTCCCGGAAATTTCAGTGGAAAATTCTCAAGTGTCTATCAAATTTTCCGTCAAACTCTGAATTTTAAATTACACTGTTAGAAATTTACTCTTGAAATTTCAAGTAAAAAATCTTGAAATTTTTAACAACGAATAATTTACATGGAATTTCCATTGATCTTGTAATTGGTAAATCAGTCAGTTTTCTTGAATATTCAATGAAATTAGATTTCTCAGGTTCATACGACAATGAAAATTACTGAAAATCGTGAACATTCAGACAACATATCTCTTGAATTTTCGATCCTTTGAAAATTCAATGGAACATAATGCTTAATTTCCGCGATAGGTGTGAAAATACAAATTGTCATTGAAAGTTCAATGATCATTCATCATGAAAAATTTAATTTTATTGAATTTCCGAGATGAATCAGGAATTCCATGAGCAATTTAGTCTGAAACTGAATTCAAGTTCCCAATACTGAAAATCCAAATGCATCTGTTGCTTAAATTTCGCAAAATTTCTAACCATGTACCAGAAATTCCACTCAAAAATATTCAACAATGCGGATAATTTCTCCCGGAAGCCCTCATAATCAAGATAATCACCGAGATAATGAGAACATCCCTCTCCATTGATTGCAAAAATCTGGGATTCCGAATTCCGACGTAAACGGACCGTAAAATAGCGTGGCCGAGGAACATTGCTGAAAAAAAATTAATTTCATCCCATTAACTCGATTATACGACTGTCGTCTACGTGCAAGGTCACGTGGTGCTTAGCTCCACTCGCCGGGAAATTCCGTGAGCGTTTGGGTCAATTAGATGCCAACCCTGTTTTCGACGTTGGCTCCTCTGTGTTGTGTACATGCACATAAAGTTCTGCACATGTGTTAGATTACGTGGGTAACTCCATTCATTTCCGAGTCGATTCAGTCAACGAATATTGAAGAGTCTGAAAGCACTTTTGGCTCACTCGTGTGACATTTATACGAGTTATTTCGTCGAGTATCGGTGCGAGATGTGACTTTTAGCTCGACAAGTTTCATTTTACAAGTTTATTCTCCGATTTATTTACAAATGTAACGTGCAGGACAATTCAGATTATTATTTACTAATCGTAATAATAGACAAATTCTTAGTAAAATGTGATCTTAACATATAGTAAACAAATTCCGAATCTCAACATCAAGACCAAGAACCAAAAATATTTGTATAACGTAAAACACACCTGATGTTCATACATGTATATATGTATATATAAATATACATTTACTTTTACAGCTTTATAAACTTGTAGGTTTCCGTAAGCTTAAATAAAAATAAAAAAAAAATTTACTAATTGTGCAAAAGCTGTGTTTAATGTTCCGGTATCACTCTAATAAAAAATCCAATGTAACGTTTTTTGAAGCCAATCTATTCCGCCCAACGTGTTCTTTCTTTAGCATTATACTATCATATAATATATTATAATATATTATAAATAATATAGTATAGTGTATATCTCTTTTACCATCGTTTAAATGAACCTTTTGTATTTTTGTATTTTTCTATTGTATTCTATGAAATTTAAATCTATGGGAATTGATCTATCTAATCTCTGGGTATACATACGGAAATAAATTAAAAAAATAGTATAGCATATATAGTATGCTATAATATAATTATAAAAATTTTTAAAAAAAACCTTTCTTTTTAAGAATATTGTTATAATAAACAACAAAAAATAGATTAGTCATGACATTAAATTAAAGTAAATAACATATACAGACTACAATATATAGTATAAATATTATATTATATATCATGTAATATTATATTATATTATACATACTAAACTAAACAGAAAAAAAAATTGAATTTCGGTATTCTAAATTGCAAATTTTCAACACTTTTTTGTTTCCTAATGGAAAAAATATTAATTATCAATTATAAAAAATTATCAATTTTCTGTCAGTGGTCCGTTTTGCCCTACCCTTCATTATATGTTTCAGTCGGATGAACATTGAAACACTTGGTAAGGGATAAAATCGATTGTAATCATAATTTTTCTCAGTTCTTAACGCGTCCCATCATATATCAAAAGCCGCAATAGGTTTCTATCTCTAAAAAAGACTTTCAAACTCCCCGCAGTCTCCCCATAAGACGAAGGTGCTCCGTAAAGTTTAGGACCCATTCAGCGACTTTTGATATATGATGGGATATGCTAAACAGTGAAAATGATGACCCCAATCGATTTTGGGGTGCGTGACTTGCTGGCGCCATCGTTCTAGCGCGGCTTCTCTGGCGCCGAATAGGCCTGTCCCGTCGATTTTGCCCCACATATCAACGAAAATGGCGCCTTACTTGCACTGATAGTCTGATTCATTTATTGCAAACGAGATTCGTTAGCTATTAACGAATAGTAGAGTTGAATATGACCAAATGAATGTTTGTTAATGCACTGTTAAAAAAATTTCACTGAAGTTTCCAGGCTTTAGTCTTGAAATATGAAACAAGTGACGGTTTCATTGAAATTTCTGGGAATTTTACCATTGACAATTCGTGGTTTTCGTGGAAAAGTTATGGAAATTTTAAGGATGTTCGACACCCTTTTAGCCAAAATTGACGTTGTTTTCATTTTTCTGGCAAATTATCGATGGGAGTGACGTGAAAAAATATAACGATTTTGTGGTTTGTCATTCTTTAATGGCTCACGAAGTTGCGTAGTGGTGCGATAATTTTCATGCGTTTTTTCTACAGTTTTGTGATTCTTTTTAAAAGTTTAGAGAAAACGCAGGAAAATGTTCGCACCACCTTAAAATTTCGTCAGTCATTAAATAATGACAAAACGCAAAAACGTTATATTTTTTCACGTCAATTCCATCATAAGTTTGCCAGAAAAATTAAAAAAACGTGAATTTTGGCAGAAAGGGTGTAGAACATTCTTAAATTTTAGTTGAATTATTCCATGAAAATTAATGGAAATTGGGAAAACTCAAGCAAAAATGTCCTTGAATTTTCAATTTTTTGAAATTTCAGAGCACTTTCTTATTGAATTATCATGTTTACATTGAAAAGTCATGGAAATTTCGGAATCTTCATGGTTCTTCAACTGAAAAATCAGAAATTTCCTTGAATTTTCAGGGAAACTTGAAGTTTCATATAGACTTTTTTCCGTTAAATTTAATTCAGTGTCATTTTCTGGTTAACGAATGTGGGAAAAACAATCAATAAAAATTACGTATCCTTTCCGTAATTTATGTGGTTGTAGGAAATTTTACGGAACTATCACGGAATTTTTCCAGAGCGTTCCGTCATTTTTATCCGAATCTCCCGTGAAAAATTACAACACCGTCACTTGAATTTTCGGAGTCGATTCCGTAATCGGTGAGCGAATTGTGAGTTCCGTAATTTTTACTGAACATTTCTCTCCGTGCAACCAAATCCATTCATTAACAATACCTAATCCTTTCCATCTGTGCACGCAATCATGTGAACTGCAACATAATTTTTCCTGAAGTTTTTTCTCTGTGCGGCTGTTACCATTCACGATGTTCTACATTTTTATGTAAACACATCGATGGTCATAAAAACCATTCAGCGTCCTGGAAGTCTTCTGCATCCCCTTGACGACCTCTGCGGCTACATACTCTCCACTGGAAAAAGGTAGAATAAAAAATACGCGACGTACTCTATATTTCACGAGAGGATGTCCAACGCCAGCCGAATTCACGTCCTCTTCACACACTTTTTTTCAAGTTTCATTGCACGCCCTCAACCCATGGTCGGCTACGTCACAACATAAATCTGGCGAAACAAAAAAATCAAGTACTTGCAACGTTCGCCTTTAATGTTTCTGTTGTTGTGGAACAGTTACGCTGAATATGTAACATTTTCCAACGTGAATGATTGCGCGTCCAGACTATGAACGGAAGCATGTGAAAAGTTTTTTACTGGCCAGTTCCAGTACCACAGACACTAAAAAACGTGCCATCAATGCAGTTGCACGCATTCACAACGCTGGCTCTCAGTTTGATTAATATAAAAGGATTTATGTATTGTTGAATCAAACAATGAGATTTATTGAATACATCGGGAATGGAAATTTAGTTGTGTATACAGGGTGTCCCAAAATGGATCTGATGTGTCGTGAGGGTAATTCGTGTGGGCTATTTGGATGTTAAAAATTTTTGTCTGAAATTTCCGGTAAACTTTTTGGAAATTTTTATCGAATAAAATCATGAAATTTCAGGTTTCACTAGAATCGAAAATTTCCTCTAGGGGAAACATTGATCGATTGGCAAAATAAATACAAATATATAAATGATTGCGGGATTGCTTTCAAATGTATATGCACCCTCACCATCTAGTTTGGTAATCAAAATTGATTAGAAGAAATTGAAAAATCTTTTCTGAATTTCAATTAATTAGTTGTTAAAATTCAACAAATAATTGGTAATTCATTTTTTCAACAACTAGTTGTTGAAGTTCACTAAATAATTTTCTCCGCGTGCCCTTCCTGAGCTACGCTGCTTAGCGTATATTTTCGGACTGGTTTCGGCTGGTTTCAACGTCAAGTATGGTTTGATCATGTATCTGCGGCGAATGAAGGTTGAGGGGTATGCATATTCGGAGTAATATGATGAGCTGGCTGCGGGTGAGACTTTGATTGATTGCCCGGGATTTCCCCCTCCCCATTGTACATCGTTACCTCAGCCGATAGGGCTTATCTTTGATTCATTCAGTTTCCCTTCTCTCTGACAGAAGGGGTGTATACAAATGGTCTTGTGCGGTATTTCGAGTATTTTCACACAGCCTCATCCCACTTCCCATTTGTTACTCTTCTTTCATTACATTCCAGTAATGATGCGGCAGAACCAGATGAATCAATTCTGCTCGTAGTCCAGTTTTTGTTGTATATCTCGAGATGTCAAAGGGAATATTAGTAATTTTCATTGTCGTATGAACCTGAGAAAGGAAATTTCATAGAATATCCAAGAACATTGACTGATTTATCAATAACAACATCAGTGGAAATTCCATGTAAATTATTCGTTGTTAAAAATTTCAAGATTTTTTATTTGAAATTTCAAGAGTAATTTTCTGACGGTGAGTGCACGTGAATGCTTGCGGAGTCCATTGGGAATGGCGACGCCGTATTCAGTAGAGTGAGGAAAAACTAAACAGACGCGGGGAACAAAGCTTTGGAGTGGCCGTCGGCACGTTGAGCAGTTTCACTGATGTTCGACAGAAATAACAATTTCACTTATACTCCCCAGCATTTCCAACTGGTGCGGAGTTGATACTACCAGACAGGATCGAACTTTCTCCCGGAGTAGATGAGTAAACTTGGAAGAATTCGAAATCACTCTCCGGAAAACGCAATTAGGGTCGCCAGTGGTTTTTATACGAAATGACCAGTCTTTCTGATATTGAAAATCCTTCAGAAACTTTCTTCATTCCGTCTTCATCCCTTCACCGCGGTGGATTGTTCTGTAATTTCTATTCGAATCCGCATTCGAGTTATGAATTTTTAATTGAACGTAACGAAACGAAGTATTTCAATTTAAGTTCGAGAGACTTTTTGATTATTCTATTTTCGTTTAGATTTCCCTCACGACGGAAACAAACTCATTGAGGCATATCCCTACACTGAGAGAAAAACAAACACGTTGTCAAACAAGTCTTGTTTGTGCCAACAAAATCGCTAGTTGAAAATTGCCAAAAAAGAATTTGTTTGGTTCGAATTTGAAAGTCTCAAACATGAATAATTGTTCTGCTTTTGACAGCAACGAAATATTTGGCTCNACAGAGAATGCAATTTTTTTTCAGCTACTAAATCTATTTTTGCGACAAAAATTTTTCATTCCGGCGCACTCTCTGCATGTTTGGCACAAAAAAATTCTTTTTTGATAATTTTTAAAAAACTATTTTCCTGGCACAAGTACGACTTGTTTGAGAACTTTGTAGTTTTTCTCTCAGTGTAGAAAACAGGTTTTTGTCACGATAGTCCCCGTGTTTTTCGTAGATTGAGAAATTCCGAACGCGGTGAATTTTTGGTAAAATTTCCGAGTTTCTGTGATATTGAATTCCAAAAAAATCAACGCTCTGGAGATGAACATTCGTGTACAGACCTCTCTTATAAAGAATTTATGAGAAAAGTTCAACTTATGGAGGAAATGACCGAGATTCCCTCTATTTTCGGAATAACTTTAATTGTGTCAACTCCATGATAAGAAACAAGGGTGACCGAAGGCTCAAACAATATTTGGGGAATTTACTTCAATCTTGTAAGAATGGCGGAAGAAATTTAAATCAAGTTCTTCCGCCACTCCCACGGGGAAATGTCGACCTTGGTTCCTAGATGACGTGAGATAAGTAACGTTTTTTCCCCCTGGGAACTGTGGGCTTTATATGAACCCTCGGAGTGACATAATCTTCTCTACTTTCCTCATCCCACGAGCGCAAGCGAACTCCTCCGCGGATGGCTATGACATCCGAACATCCGAACGCTTTTCCTTCTCCCGATCGCCCTTGGCGCGACTGCGCACGCCTTGAGGGTTGTTCAGAATTTATCAGGATAGCTAACTTTGGTCTCAGGAGTTCAAATATGCTATTTTTAGACCTCGCCAGTACACTGTTGAAAAATTTTCACTGAAGTTTCCAGGCTTTAGTCTTGAAATATGAAACAAGTGACGGTTTCATTGAAATTTCAGGAAATTTTACCATTGAAAATTCGTGGTTTTCGTGGAAAATTCATGGAAATTTTAAATTTCAGTTAAATTATCCTATGAAAATTAATAGAAATTAGGAAAATTCAAACAAAATTGTCCTTGAATTTTCAATTTTTTGAAATTTCAGAGCAATTTCTTATTGAATTATTATGTTTACATTAAAAATTCATGGAGATTTCGGAATCTTCATGGTTCTTCCACTGAAAAATCAAGAATTTCCTTCAATTTTCGGGGAAACCTCAAGTTTCATTGACTTTTTTCCGTTAAATTGAATTCAGTGTCATTTTCTGGAAAATTCAATTAAATTTTTTTAACACTGTACGTGTGTAATACACCATGAGTTTTTTTTTATTATCAATTCCATGACGCACAGCTAATTGATTGACAAAATCCGAGTGATAATAAGGTCGATCCCCTCAAGCCCAATAGTCGTGAGACAGAGAATGAAGTCGCAGATGGTAATTCCAGAGAACAATAAACCAGAGAATCCAGACACAATTGTGATGAGTTTGAGTTCGCACAGACATTGAGAGAGGGAGTCTATAAATATGGGAGCCAATATACGTGGATTTGAATGCCCAAACACGTGAATGTGAAAACAAAAGGTCCACCAGCTTCTATTTAAGTACATCCCTTAGGCTTCACGTGTTGTCCCTTCGGTGAATAAATAACTCGTTATGTAGCTTCAAACGTTCAAGATACTATAATTATTCATCATTTTTACAGTATTGTTAAATCTATGGCACAGGTTCGCTCGAATATCGATCGGAATACGTAATGGATACAGTGAGACTAATTTTAATTATTGAAAAAACTGGGGAACATTTGTTCTACGTCGTGTGATTTCAGGCTGATGTAACTCAATTGCATGCGAATTATTCTCAGGACTCCGAAGTTGTTTGGATCTGCAGCAGATAAAATTGAGGATCCATCAGGTACTCTATTGGCTTGGAAATTACGTTCAATTAAATTTAATTATTGTGAAAGATTGATATCACAACATCTTATCAGGACTTCCTATCAAATTAATATCACAGAATTAACCCCTCACGTACGGCGCCCATACAACGCGGCTTGTCCCAACGGCCGGGAGACTTACGGCGCGTCAACTCCGTTATTCAGTGAACGATAACTTGAAAACAGTCGAACGAAAAAAATTGAAATAAAATGCATTGGCTGTATTGAACTTTGAAATAAACTCCTAAAGAATTTCCTAATTTTTGACACCAATTTCAGTGTTTGCCGACAATTGGTTGTCGAGATCTTCGAACATGCTAAATTTATTTATAACAAACAAATTATTCAACAAATCGAAATTCAACTTCTGCCAGTCGATAGAAAGATCATTGAAGTATTTTCAGTAAAAATTTCGAAAATTTTTGGGGGAAATTTCGGCGATAAACGAGATGATTTAATATGATTGAATCGGTTGGATGTAAAATTTTCATCTACAGCTTTTGTTCATAGAAAAAAAAATTATAAAGGCATTGAAAAAAAATTAAATAAAATAGTTCACAATGTCAATATATCTCTTGGAATTCGAGAAAATGATTTTTTACTGTTGATGGAAAGGGTCGACACCATGCATTGACTCCGACCGATTTTTTCGTGCGTGTCAATCTATTATTTACTTCCCTAATGAAGTAATTTTCAAAATTCGGCTTCTTAATTGGAAATTTTCGTGATCATTAAAATTAATTGGAGGCTATTGTAATAATCCTCGCTAAAACATTTGAACACGTAATAGATCGAATCCCCTTCAAACGGATCACTGAAGTCTTGATAAGGGAATGCTACCACCAATCAATAGCGATAATACCAGTTATCCCCAATCATAATTTTCCGGGTCATATATTCAACGGGATATTCCACGCGATTTCATTACAGAGTAATTAGCAAATACTTACTTCAAACAGATCACTGAAGCCTTGATAGGGGAATACTCCACCCAATATATACCGATAATATCCGTTATGCCGTATTCGATATTTTCCAGGTAATACATCTAACGGGATATCCCATGTGATTTCCACTTGACTAGTACCGAGGATCACTGACGTGCGGGCCCAGTAGAATCTGCATACAAATCAAATGTTTTTATTACATTATTTTTCCAATAACTTTTTTAAATATTTTTTTTCTGATTTCTCCAGTAAAAAATTTGTGTTTGCTCTACCGAGTTTCCCAATTTGCATCAGTGGCAACTTCAATCCAATTTCCGTTATCGTCAATTCTCTCGACAGTGAGAAAACTTGAGTCCATCATGAGATTATTACGGGGATGTCCCGATACCTGTGAATAAATGAAAGTGGCTGTACGTGATGACAATTTGATAACTGGATTATCATTAACAAAGCTATTAATGTAATTATTTTTTAATGGAAAATCTCCAGCCCTAAAATTGTAGATGAATTTTCAAGTGAATCATTTCTCGTACATGTACCAACGAGTTATTCCGATAATATGAAATTGACAGAAAAATGTAATTTGTAATGTGTCATACAAGTCCATCCAAAGAGCTAGAATAAACGTCACTTTAGTGAATATGAACTAAAGTAAATAAGTAATTAGTGGGAAATTGGTGTAGTGACAATATTGTCAAAATATTTTTGCTAATAAATTGGCAATTTGCTTCCGACTGAAATTTAAATGCCGATTTATTACCACGAAATTTCAGATTGCACTGACAATTCTCTGTAATTTGGCATTGAATATTCATATTAGATTGGACATTTAAATAAATTAAGGAATTCTCGTCTTTATGCTGCTTAAAATTTCGGAATTTTACTGAATTTTCAGTGAAACCTGAAATTTTATTATTTTTTCCTCTAATCGCACTCAGTGTCACTGTTCTGAAAATTAGTATTCAACACTCCATGAAATTTCATTTTTTTTCGAACAATATGTTACTCTTTAATACATTTCCATAAAAATTTCCCACAACCCAAATTGTTGCATCTAAATGACGTCGGAAATTTCAGTACAACTCTTGACATAAATTTCTCCTAGCTATGACTCCAATGGAGCATCAAAAAATGCGAAGATAAACCTTACACATCTTAATGGGAAATTTTTATATGGATTCTCAAGGATAACAGGGCGATAATCTCGTTTTATAGACAGCCAAGCTGTTGGGTTTATCGTTCTGGGCTAATGGACTGCATCCCTCGTGGGATTTGTATTATCCCACATATTCTCATTGTACATTAGATAGAGGGTCACAGAAAGATAACAGACTCAGAGTGACAGTGCTGTCTCATATGTGGGTTGAGAGCTGCGCCTTAAGGACCAAGGTAAATACAATAATCCATTAGATTTACTTTTCCCCTTGTAAAAATGAATCTGGAAATTCCATGAACTGAAAAAATGGTACCACTACAGTTGTATCTACTCATAGTTTCCGGATTTTTGCTTCCGCATGGACGCTTTGTAATCACTCAAGTTCAAGTTTGCAATTTTTTGTGGTAGGGTAACTGAATACACCCGAAAAACGTACTGATTCAATTCGCCGTCGGTTTGATTCTAGTCGGTTTTCGACATGAGTCAAGTCGAGTGACTCGGACTTAATTGATCCGAATTTTGGATCTGATATAAGCAGAAAAGTGAATTATTTCAAGAAGAAACAGGTCAGAAATCGACCTCGATTTTTCGGCTATTTTCAAGTCGAATTTTCGATTTGATTCAAGTTGATTTTTCCGTTTGACTCAAGTTGAATTCTCGGCTTGATTGAAGTCGACTGTCGGCTTGATTCAAGTGGAATTTTCGGTTTGAGTGAAGTCTATTTTCTGCTTGTTTCAAGTCGAATTTTCCATTTGATTCAAGTCAAATTTTCGATTTGATTCAAGTCGATTTTTGACTTGATCCAGGTAGATTTTTCGGCTTGATTCGAGGTGATTCTAGAGAGTCATACATGGAGAGGTCGAAAAATTGACTTGAATCAAGCCGAAATGCGACTTGAATCAAGATGAAAAATCGACTTGAATCAAACCGAAAAATTAACTTGAATGAAGCCGAAATACGACTTAAATTAGACCTATGTACCGGTTTCCATCTCTCCGAGTCAGACTTGATTCATGCCAACGATTCGGCATGAAATGAGTCGTTTCCCGGCATAATTCATTCCGACTTGATTCAAACCGATATTTCGATTTGATTCACGATATTTTTTTTGGGCTGGTCTCTTTTCTTCATATTTTTTTATCAGGGATCAATCGCATTTCATGAATGAGGACTTTAATAAGCTCTATTAATAAAACATAAAATGTTTATGGCATTTCAATTAATGATAGTCCTATGACATAACAAATAGAAGAAGAGAATAGTGAAATTTTATAATAAAAAAAAGGGAACCCATTTGGAAGCCAATTGCGAATTTATTAGCAACAATAAGTACACCCATTTATAAAAAATTTAATTGTTCGTTTGTTGTTCTTTCAGCCAAATTTTTGAAGAGTAAACACCGAAGCCCTTGTTTGTCACATTTTAATACTAAAATGTGTACGTAATCACGAGGAAATCGCCAATCTTAGGAAGTGTTCAGAGCATTTTTCAAGGCGCAACATTATCGCGCGCGAGATGAGATTACCCCTCGGATTGTGCAACACACGATTACCCGTGCAGTTGCATTTCCATTGGTTATGCAATAGTGAAATATATTTTTGAAGATTATCATTGGTTTTCCTTCTTTCACTCTTTCGCTTCCCTTCTATCTTTTTTTTTCACTATTATCTCATCAATCAATTTTCCCTTCTTTCAAATACTGCTTCCGGCTAATCTGATCGTTACTGGCACAAAGTTCGCGTAACTTTATTGATTATATTCCGTTAATTATACTACAATATGTTGATCCGTTCAATTATGGGAGCGATCCTTTCTCTGAACTATTGCAAACTAGGTGGAATGGAGTAATTTGTTGGAGCAAATTGTTGATAAAGTCATGTACTAATTGGGGAAGCTGAATAAGGTTGATGAGAAACGTGTAGCTGAAGGTGTGGTAAGGAATATGGAGTAGTAGAGGTTCAGTTGCTGAAGGTTTCAATGAGGAATATTGGCACTGCACGTCCGGAGGAATGACGCATTTGAAGTAAATAAACGATTCAAGCGATTCTAATAAATGATTATTACAATTTAAGGGGATACGTCGGTGAAATTTAAAAGTATTCACTTGATTTTGGCCCGTGTGACCACGAAAAAATTCATTTTTTGCTGTTTTTACGTCATTTTCATACGATTTTAGATTTTTTATTAAATGTTCGGTACATCCTAAAGAATAAAGTGAAACATTCGTTTTACTTTATTTGCAATAGATTTAATGCAATAGTTATTAAATTTATCCCCCTTTTGTGTAATTATTTTAATTCTCCTTGAGGTACCAGCTATTTTAATTGAATATAATCTCCGATTGAAGTAGAAAGTAAGCTTCTCAACGTTTTCAAGTTGAGCTCATTCATCTCGCGCGATTCGTGAAAATTTGCGTCCGAAGGAATGACGCATTTGAAGTAAATAAACCCTTCAAGCGACGCTAATAAATGATTATTATAATTTAAGGGGATACGTCGGTGAAATTTAAAAGTATTCACTTGATTTTGGCCCGTGTGACCACGAAAAAATTCATTTTTTGCTGTTTTTACGTCTTTTTCATACGATTTTAGATTTTTTATTAAATGTTCGGTACATCCTAAAGAATAAAGTTAAGTATTCGTTTTACTTTATTTGCAATAGATTTAATGCAATAGTTATTAAATTTATCTCCCTTTTGTGTAATTATTTTAATTCTCCCTTCTTGACGTTTTCAAGTTGAGCTCATTCATCTCGCGCGATTCGTGAAAATTTGTCAAATACATAGCTGGAAAGTCAGACAAGAAATACTTCAAATACTAAATCGATAAGTACACTGAAAGATTATAGGAAGTGTAGGAAGTATATATTTACGAAAATAGCTGAAACTGTGTGCCCAGGACGAACTGTTTTTTCGGGCTGCCGCAGGCAGTCGCCAAAGTCTCGTCCCCACTTTGACGTGTCATAAATCACTGGTGTTTGGAGACTTATCAAATTTTCAGTAGTCAGGTCCGGCGGTGAGGGGCCGGGCTCCACTTTCCTACCCTTGGAGAGAGATCAATAATGAAAATACAATAAGAAAAATTAAGATGGACAATTCATCTTCTCTTCGTTCTCATTTCAGTATAAACTTTTGGCAAATTCAAAGCTTGTGATGAATCTAAAATTTCAAATGATGGATTTGATGAAAAAAATCTTCATTTAAAAATTTTCTATTCATTTCAACAATCCTTTTTTTTATTGACAATTTCTCAATTAAATATTGATCAGTTATTGACTCCAGCGAGGACGTATCAATTAAATGGAATTAATAATTCATTCATTCTTAATAAATTCTCGAAAAACATCAAAAAAAGTTTTATTTCTACAATTATTTAATTTTGACCTGATAACGTCTTCATTTGGATCAAGGAAACATTAGTTTACCTTTAAGAAACTATTAACCCGACGTAAATAAAAAATCAAATGAAAATGAAGTTCAAGTTCTAATAAACTCATTAATTTATTTTATTCAGATAAAAAATCGTTTTTTAATTGCACAAGAACTTAAAATTTAATTTCCACTCACATGAACTGCTGCCAGGGCCAATTCCCGATATTGTTTGAGGTAAATCGTCAGCGTATGGGGTCCGAAGATAGTCGAGGCGCCTTCATACCTTTGAATCTTTGAAAAACAAATAGAAGAGCGAATAGAGAATGAAAATGAAGAATAACGGAAATGAACGCTTTCATAATTCTTCAATGCATCCTTCCCTTCAGCGAGCTCCTTATAATTATATAAATTACCTCATACTCCTCGGGAGTAGCAATATAATCGCTGTACGTGTTGCAAAGCCCAGCAATAACAACGATGGGTTCTACCTCGGTACTTTCCATCACAGCAGATGCAATCGTCTCGCGCATTCTTCTGCCCGACATGGTCGTGAATTCACCGGGCACACCTGCTATTACAAAGTCACCGATTGCGACGAGTTGGGTGGACACTACCTTTGGTTGCCACTGATAAGGCAGTCGCATCTTGGTAAACGAGAATGTAAGGGAAAATTTAATGATGGGGGGGAAGAAAATGTCGGGGGAGGGCATTCCTCGGTGAGTTGCGCAGTCCCTGTATGGAGAGTAATCTCCAACGTTCTTGAACTATGAATTGCTCTAATGACAGTGACGTCTAAATTCACACGGATGTTTTAACATTAAAATTCTCATATTTGGACGTGGAGAGAAAAGGTAGAGAAAATTTATCGAACGAGTCCAGCACGGAAAAAAAATTGGGGGATGGTTATTTTAATGTACCATCATCATCCAATGCCATCATCTCCAATGTTCTCGAACTATGAATTACACTAATGACAGTGACATTTAAATCCCCATAAGTACATATCCGACATTTAGATGTTTCTTACTCTTCCAGTTGCCAATAGTATGGGCTTAGCCCCGTGACACTTGATGTCCTCCTCGGTGGGTGCAGCAACGAAGTTCCTAACGGCGTTCCACACAGGATTCGAAGTCGTTGTGCCTTGTTCGAAGGCGAACGAGCCGGGTCCGTCGGTTGTCCCGGCCGCAAAACTGTAGCCCATCGCCGGCAGACAAGCCTCCACCTCCTCCACTCGACCTGTCGTCTCGTTGTAGTACTCTCCTCTCTGCCCTGGCATGTTCACGTAACGATGAACTACTCTCACTGGACCCTTCAGCTCTGCCTTTGAACCTCTTTGCCAGATGTTCTGAAAGCAGAAGGGTGGGCACTTCAATTGGTGGGGTGCACTGTTAGAAAATTACACTTGAACGTTCAAGTGAAAAAGCTTCAAATTTTTAACAACGATGAACTTCCACGAAATTTATTTAGAATTCTTCATTGACCAATCAGTTAATTTCTTGAATATTCCACACGGAGAATAAAATTCCAGAAAAATTACTGTGCCAGCACGGTAAAATGGGGTCGTTTGGACGGACTCGGAAAAAATACCGTGGGAATTATTCTAGTTGAAATGAATAAATTGTTTTTTCAACTTTAATACAAATTTAATTCGAAATAATCCCTTTTAAAATCCCTTTCATGAAACAAGTAAGCAAGTTTATTCATCTCTAACAAAAATATTCTCGACATTTCAACTGGAAATTCCCAACAGTGTAAAAAGCTCAGGAAATTCCAAGAACGTATTTTAATAAATGAAAGAAGAAATTGTCTGGGGAAATGCCGTGCCGACACGTAATTCCATTGACTGCATTTTCCAACTTTGAGAGTTTCATTTCCTCTTCTTCCGAGTCATTTTTTCCCTCCTCAACTCATTCTGAGGAAATATTTCCCTCAAAGAATGCATATGCAATGAAGTTAACCTTCGTCCCACTGTTCCGAGGGAAGAGTCCGATTCTTTTACGTCGAATTTCCCTCATTTCCTCCCTGGGTTTTCATAATTTTACTTCTTCGACTCTCTCTCTCTCTCCCCCCCCCCCNCCCGCCGGGTCAGAATAATGCGACAGAAATAAGTCACATCGGTTTTCCGAAGGATATCGAAGGAGTTAACTGCCTTTTTATGGACTCGTTTCATTCATTTTTCTATTCTTCGCCTTTCCGAGTCCTTGAGACACAGCGGCTGCCTCAACCCAAGTGCCGAGCTGTTTTGCTACACTTTCCTGCTTTCATGAATGCATCTTGGGAATTTTCAATGTCATCTCGACGACGATGGGATGATAATAAATATGTGACGCGTGTGAACGGGAGAATGGGGGTACTCCCATAATCGAGTGCATTTTGTATCCGGGATTACAAAAACAAGGCGATACAAACAAGATTGAGCGGTATTCAGACGGTTGGGTGTTGAGTTGCGCAAGGGATCCACTGATTTACTTGTTGACATCGCAATGGTAACACTGTGCTCTAGTTGAGGAGAAATTGAATGGTGAAGTGGGAAAATAAGTCAGCGTAAGCCATGTGGTTATTGGGGGATGTCTTGGTTGTGAGGATTTTTATGAAGTCTTTCAGCTGAAAATGTGAATGTGGCGAATGTGATTATTGGCGAATGATTATAAAGCCACATTCGCCAGATAATACCTTTCTCGCCTGATGACATAATATACTATTTCCTCACTGATGCCCATTTTGAGGCTTTTTTCAGCCTATTTTTACACGGAGAGTAATGTTCAAGAAAAATTACGGAACCTTTCACGTAATCCGCAAGCGAGAGTCGTTTTCAGTGAATTTCTATAGGAATATAAGAGAATAAATCTGAAACGTTCAGTAAATTTTCGGGTCCGTTACCGAAAAAATACGAAAAAGTCACGTAATTTTTCTGGAAGTTGTAAAATCTAACAGAAACTTCAAGACTTATTATGCCTCAGAACATGAAAATTCTTGGATATTTAAGAATTTTTACGTAAAGTTCCGGAAAAATTACGGAACGTGTTGTTAAAATCTCCCCCTTACGGTGACTCATGGCTAGCCGTGAGGCGTCGGACGGATGAGTAATTTTTACGTCTTTTTTCTGGTAATTTTTATTGAATATTTCTCTCCGTGTAGGGAGTGGGAGTATTTTTTTCGGTGAAATGACGTCGTGAATTTTCGTTGTTCACAAAACATACAGTTGAATAGGACGTTGAATCTGCTGAGTGGATTCGCACGGCAATTACTAATCTCTCTCCCAATTTCGGTTGTATAATGCACACATGGTCGTTCGCGTCACCAAGAAATTCGAGGCAACCTGGGAGACTCAATAGCGTAAGAGGCAGCCTTAGCTCAAAGGGAAGTGTTCTCAATGCTGTAAATAGTTTCTTGTGCTTGTGCAGAATACAGGTAGAGACGGTTTTGTATCGAGTTTCCAGAGCTTTGAGGTGAAATGGAACTAGTCAGAATGTCCCAGAGGGCGATGAGTTACTCAGTTTTGCAGATCAATTCCCGTGGCATTCGAACGATGCTCGGATTTCCTGAGGATTCTGCGATAACGTGAGATTTATGTCCGGAGAGAATTCATGTTCGATCATTGATACGAAAAAAAAGTAATGAAGCAGTGACTGCAGTAAAAATCTCGACCACTGGGGGCGAAACGTTAAATGGACCGAGAATTCGCTAGCGGAAAACAAATATACTTGAATTGAGTATAAAACTAGACTTGTGCTCATAGATGTTTTATAAATATTGATAATGACTTGAAGAAATTTGAGAGAATGAAGAGTGAAACATCAATAAAAAGTGGAGATTAAAAAATGAGGGTCAGAATATTAGGGTCAAAACATTAGGGTCAGAATATAAAAGTAAAAAAAGTGAGTGTCAGGCAATGAGGGTCTAAATATAAGTCATATATTATGCTTGATCACCGTTTTTAGCCCTTATATGACCCTCATTGCCTGACACCCACTTTTTTTACTTTTATATTCTGACCCTAATTTTTTGACTCTAATATTCCGACCCTCATTTTTTAATCTCCACTTTTTGACCCTTATATTCTCACACTTAGTGTCTGACCCTTATATTGCACTTGAGAGCGCTTGGTGCAACCCGGGCTGATACGAAATAATCATCTGCGAATTGAAATACCCATCTCCCATTCGAGTACAAAATATGCTTGAATTATTTGTATTTCATCAAGTATATTTTTAATTAAGTATTTTTTTTCTCCGTGTGTTCGGCCGTGAGCGGGTCACCAAGACTTGGCCGCCCAATTTAGGCCTCACCAACATCGGTAATTCGGGCTCGGAAAGTTTCCTCTTCCTCGCGTAGAGGTACACCGTCGGGAAATAAGTCCTTGAAGTACTTGGCACGCGCGTCACTTTTTCTGTCACCTCTCATCTGAACACGCCTCGGGTGTGGCAATTGCTTCTCAGAAAATCTTGAAAGGTAACTCTCCTCTTTACGCTAGATTTATTCACCGCTGGGCCCAGTTCCCAACGGATGATCCCATTCATTGTTCCACAAGTGTATGAGGCGACATTCCTTAACCGTCGAACCTTCTGACAAGACATTGTTGGCAAACTTTTGATGAGCTTACTCATCCGAGTCTTATGTTGTCTTGCCTCATCCCCGTAAATTCAAACTCCTCGTTTAGTTACTGCGTCGGAGTGAGAATGCGGTGTGAGGGGGAAGTAGCGGAACAATTTGGAAGTGGGAGCTGCGTTAATTGGATGATTTCGTACGGAATGGGCAATTTTGAGGAGATAATGGTGTCTCTCAATTTGAACGCAAGGGTAGGGGAATTGAAAATGTTTTGAAATTCAAGTAACAGATGCATTTGAATTTTCAATATTCTGCACTTGAATTCAGTAGCGAAGTGGTAGAATAGTAGGGGAGGGTAGGGCAAAACGGCCCCCCTTCAATTGTCAATAACTTGTGAATGACATTGTGAAAATTCCCAGTTTCAACTTCATTTTGAAGATAATTTTTCATTCTTCAAAACGAGCTCTAACTCATCCCAATCGGATTATTGAATCGGAAAATCTAAAAACCGCNACATTTCTACTTTGAAAAACCAAAACGATAGTTCAACTGAGAAAAAAATTGGGATTGCGAATCTAATTAAATTTTCTGGAAGTTTGTTGCAGTTTTCAATAATCTTTGAATTTACCGTAAGGGTAGAGCTAACACAGACATTTTCTAAAAACCGCATATCTCGACGTGTCATGAAATTTCAAGTTTTGATGAACTAAAATTCAGTGGCGAAGTGGTAAAACGGTTTCAGTCGACTTAGATCTCATCTGAGTTTTTGAGGAATATCTCTGAATCTGAGGGAGATGACAAAATTTTGAACATGACCTTTTTTATAACACTCAATTCACTCTACAAAAAAGGTTATGACAAAAATTTTACCATCTCCCTTAGATTCAGAGATATTCCTCAAAAACTCAGATGAGATCTAAGTCGACTGAAACCGTTTTACCACTTCGCCACTGAATTTTAGTTCATCAAAACTTGAAATTTCATGACACGTCGAGATATGCGGTTTTTAGAAAATGTCTGTGTTAGCTCTACCCTTACGGTAAATTCAAAGATTATTGAAAACTGCAACAAACTTCCAGAAAATTTAATTAGATTCGCAATCCCAATTTTTTTCTCAGTTGAACTATCGTTTTGGTTTTTCAAAGTAGAAATGTTTAAAAATCAGTATTTAACCCAGTGCCTTATCCGAAAATCAACATTTCCATTGCAATCAAAGATTAAAATCTGAATTTTTTTCATTAGATGTGAAAAAACGAAATTTTTCAACACCTCAAAAAAACGATCCACCGTTTTGTAAACAAGATTTATTATTCATTTATAACAAGGAAATGTTTGAAAAAATATCAATATTTTGCGAAAACTAATTTAAATAATGCTGACTGGGTACGAGTTTTTTCAAATTTTTCGCATGCAATTAATTAGTTAATTAATTTAGTTGAAAACTTCAAAAAACTAAAAATATCCAAAAGTGTAGAGCTACTTTAAGTTCAAACAGCTTTCAAACACCAAGTGTCTGTAGTAATGTTCTCTGAACTTCATCAATAGTATAATCCGATTGCCGCGATGATATTCTGCACCAAAGGGAGCGGGAGGGAATACGAACTCCCTCGATATTACCTCACTAAACTGCGCCATCGCACTGAAATGGAATCTCTCCTCTGTTTCAAATACCTTCTGTACTATTCAAGCCGCGATACTGCTTTCTGTCTTTATACTACAGTTTCCCACGGTAAACCCTTGGGGCTATTAATGATTGAACGTCGTGGGTAATTAGATGTGTCTTTGTATTCCTCTGTTCAATAGTTCCTCGAAGGGATGCTGACGCGTTTGAAAAATGATGAATTGAAAATATTTTCTGAGAACAATCGATGAATTTTGGAATTTCTGAACAAGTTATTCTAATTTTCCAAGTATTTTTCACAAGATTCATTACTTTTTCTCATTCAACAAGTGATGTGAAAAATCAAGGATAATTCAAACGGAGAACACCAAAATATTTTCTAATTAATTAATTAATTAATTTCTAATTAATTGATCATTTTTTTCGTGAATTCTGAGTTTGATGAGTATAAAAATTTGATCCAGCAAGTAAAAATAATTAATTCCTCCAATTATTTTTTTAAACTAGTGTCTCTCATTTGACTGCACACGACCGATTTCTTCTGCTTATCCCATTATATTATATTTTATTTTTCATTGCTCAAGCCCAAAANCGTGAGTCGGAGACGAGGCCGCCGAAGGCCTTCGGCGGCCTCGTCTCCGACTCACGTGCCTCGTGCGCCTGTACTCCACCAGCGTTGAATTCAGCACTTCTCCGCCTTAGCACGTAATATACTATTATTTTATTAGTCCATACCGTTCAAATCAGTGGAATAAGCTCAACCAGAGAGCTCAATCCTAATCCATTATTGCACTGGGTATGGAAAAAATGCAAATTTGTAGAGCAAATTTATCTTTTGCTCTACAATTTTCACTCAGCTTCACATTAAAAACTTGTGGTCCTCGTTCTAAAATGAATCATTTGTGTTTTTCGTTATAAAATCAATAATTTTAAAAATAAAAAATTTTTTATTGCTCAAACAGAAAAAAAATACATACCATTGTAATTTTTATTCTCCTATTGCCCCCCCCCCTCCCCCAACAGAATGGAAATTTTGAAATAAGCGTCTTCATGAATTATTGCTACGCAGTGGATAAAATGTCGAGTTTTTTCGAGAGCCAAATTACATGAATGAGAATTGGCATTCAACTCAGTCAGTATATATTCCGCAGATGCAATTCAGCGTTGCACGATTTAGACATACATGATGTACACATATGTTACCTGAGCATGGCTTGCAAATAAACACGTCCCCCTCGTAATCGGTGGGAAAGTGTATTTTGCGTGGTTCACCTCCTTACGACTTCCTCCGTTCCTCGTCATCAGTGAATCACCCGAGACGTTCCACCGTGTTATTATTTTTTCGATCGCCCATATGAGTTGTAATAACCCCGGTAACTATTTCTCATTGAGAAGTGTTCTGTGCAGAAATCTCTGTTCAGACGAATGCGTTCGGCATTGTGTTGATTAATTATTGATTTAGTTGACTGATTAATTATGTGTTGCGCGCGTAAACTAATCGTTTCGATTAAATACTGCGCAATTGTAGCCACATGCAATTATCTGGATTGATACTTTCATTAACGCTATAGTGTTAAAACATTCTGTCCGAATTTTTCGTGGAAAATCCCGGAAATTTATCTCATGTTCAATTTCCACTGGAAATGAGACTCGTCGCACTTCTTTTCGATTTTTTAAATTACGGTAGTAAAGCCTCAAAATAATTTGAACAAATTTGACATCTCATTGTAAAGTGACTAGAAGCCTCATCAATGAAAATATCCCTTAAAAATATTATAAGTAGTTGGATTTTTTAATTTTTATTCCGAAACGCCGGACCGTCACGTATGAAAAAATCCTATAGAAATTTTCCATACGAATTATTTCTATACATAAATTTTTAATAAATTTTTGTTTTTATACGAAAGATGTCTACACGCTCCAGAGAAAAACGTAGAGAAATGTCGCAACTCCATACGAAATGTTGCTACACATCATAAAATCATGAAATTTCAGATTTCCCTGAAAATTGAATGTAATTTGGCCCTGACTATTCATATTCGATTGGAAATTCAAATTAATGAAGAAATCCTCGTTTTTATGCTGCTTAAAAGTCTGGAATCACATATGAAAAAATTCAATAGAAAACCCAGCGAATTCGCTAGAAAATTCTATTGGAATTCTGTTAAAAAATTCTACTTGTTTTTTGCGCTGATTCTATTGGATATTCAATAAGAAAAAGTCAATAGATTTCAAATTTGTTTGAATTTTTCTCTACCTGATTTCATTGAATCTTCAGTGAAACCTGAAATTTCATTATTTTTTTTCCCCCGAAACCGCATTCAGTGTCAGTCTCCTAAAAATTAATAGTCAGCTGTCTAAAATTTGAAATTTCATTTTTTTTCTAACAGTGTACTTAACTTTTGTACTTAACCTTAACTGCTCTCTCCACACATGAACACTGAGAGAAAAATATGATTCTTCTGATTATATTCCATCACCATCGAATTATAGTCAAAAAGTCCTCAACAATTTTTCATGGGTTACGGTAACTATGGCCGAGAAGTAATAACTACAATGGAATGTAGTCATTGCAACTATTTTATAGTTCTCCTCACGATAGATTTGTCGTGGTTACTTTTGAACTTTGGTTAGTTTAACTGCATTTTGATTTGCAAAAATTACGCTTGTGAATTTACTATAATGTTATGTGCTGCATACAAAAAAAAATCGTATCATTCACCAAAATAGCCTCAACTATTTTCTTATTGTAAATCGAAGTTCAGGTTTTTCTCTCAGTGAAAAACCTCAATTCACCCATAAAATTCAAGGTGAAATGCTGTATCCTTTATTCAATTTATTCAATCATGAAAAACTCAGTGCTTCAGAGTCCTCGAAACGTGCCAAGGATCAGAAAGAGACATTTCACCACTCCATCTCGCGTGTGGCATTCACATGCCCAAGAAATCACACACGAATAAACAGTGATCTCTCAGGCTCACGCGCGGGAACCCAGGGAATCGTAGTACCCCAAACAACGGCCCCTCCCACTCCCTTATTTCCCGACGATGGTTCACATGATTGTATTGAAATGGCAACTCGTAAACAATGCATTGCATAAGTCGGGCAGTGGATTAGTAACACGTCAATTGACACGGCCGCGACACGAGGGGGCACATAGGAGTTACACGTAATACGTGCATTTCTGAGAAGTCCCTGGGAGTGAGTGATGACGTATTTTCCTCGAGAGCCTGATATTTTCGATGTGAATTTTTTTTGACTTGGCACACACATCCTGTGTGAGAGCTGGGACTTTGTTTTACATCGTCAACAGTGTGACGCCCTCTAAAAAACAGATCATGGGGCTGTTTGCAAAACAGTGGCCGAGTGATCGCTGTTTTTTAAGGAAAGATTGAAACCAAGGGATCCTATGAATACTTATGTTCAAATATTAATGAATATTGAAGATAAACAATAATAACAATACTTGGAAAAGGGAAAACAGTGAAAAAAATATTTTCACTGTTTTTCCTTCATTTTTCTGATACTCAGTTGTACTTTTAGAGAAATTGACATTATTCTGGGGACATTTCTTTCGGAGACAAATAAAAAATACTTGGAAAATACTTTGGGAATGAACAGTTTTTGAAAATTTTCAATGTGAAATTTCCTCTAGATTTCAACAATAACAATGCAAAAAGCTTTCTCCGCAAATTAAAAAAAAATCCAAAAACGGTGACGTTGACTCATAGATTTCCACCATTTCTCTCTCAAGTTTAAATATTGAACCTCCGTGATTTATTATATTTACCGAGGAGATATGGCTTCAATTCTTCAGTACATCGCAGTTACCCGCGAGACCGTCGAAACCTTTAGCCAATAGCGGTGCAACGAGGAGCAGCCACTGTTTACCACCGCGAACCGCTCCAGATATAAAACAGTGCACTCTATTTATCTGCACCAAATGGCAAGCGCCGGGGGACTGATCCCACCGAGAGCCACTTGCGAAATTAAAATCAATCTCAATCTAGATTTCACCCAATACTGAAATCACGTCCATTACAAATATCTATTATGAAGATTGATTTTAATGATGAGGATGACATATTGGAAACGGGAGATTTAGTCG
Organism: Diachasma alloeum; assembly: GCF_001412515.2. NCBI lineage: Eukaryota > Metazoa > Arthropoda > Insecta > Hymenoptera > Braconidae > Diachasma > Diachasma alloeum. The sequence goes on along the minus strand of NW_021680498.1, from coordinate 636,137 downwards.
ACTAATTGTAAGTAGAGGAGTTACGTAGAAAGGGATCCATCTGCACTCACAGAAATGACGCATTTGGATCAACTGAAAAATTTATTCAATATTTCTCCATTTATTCCAATGAAAATGTTTCAACTATGCGGAATAAATAACTTCAAGTAGAACAACTCCATTCATTCGACTCCAATATAACTCGTCATTACATTTAAGGATATTTAACCTATCAAGTGGACAACTCAGTTGAAAAAAAAAATAAAATTGACTAAATGAATCATTCATGTTACAAATTATTTTTCTCATCAAATTAGAAGTGATATGGCGTACTTTTCCGGTCTCAAATGCAATAATTAAAGAAAATGTTCATAGATAATGGAGGACTTGTGACTGCAGTGGTAACAGTCGAATTTTGATCGGGCAACATCGCACGCTTCGGCTAGTAGTGGGGTTGTAACAGTGAGATGAATGTTTGTGTGTGTCATACGTGTCCATATGCTTCCAGCACTGAATTATCGTCACCGACTTTACCGACCTCGATCAGCTGTTGTGCGGTGTTGTCGCGTTGCTCGACTCGTAATGGCGGTCAAATTTTTTTTAGAGCAATTCGAAAATCAATCGAAGATATCACGCCTATATGGCCCGGTCCCCTACTTGTTCTCGCCAGCGATAGATTCTCCATAGTCTAAAGTAAATGGCTTGTGGTTTTTTTTCAATATCTTGAGTGTCTAACCAATGCAACATCTCGATCAAAGTTCACACGGTCACGTTTCTTCCCTAAGCGTAATGTTACAAGAAGTGATTTTCAGACATTAATTTCTCGCTGGGATCCCCCGATGGAAGGATTAAGATTATTACTAACGTGTGGCTCAAATATGAACCTGGCATATGAGACAATATTAAAATTATGGTGAATATGTGGCTAAACATCCTTAAATAATGGATTAGTATTTATTGATGAGTTCGTTTTCTTCCCCCCTAAATGCTGATTTCATGTCTCAAAGTCTGATATAAAAAGAATTTAATTGTAATTATGATCAAAATATTATTGAATGAGAATAGGAATCAGAACATGAGCAAATCATTTATTGTAATATGAAAATTGATATGAATTTATATGAATCGCGAACACATTTATTTATATTGCAAAAAATATGAATTTCATGTGAATAAAAACCGAAAGAGGTTCATAACTAATTATTTAAATAAAGCCACTTGTTCAATTCCCATAACGACGATAACAATAATGAATTAGTAATAATAAATCATTTCTCTGGATGTGTGCTCTCGTTTTATGAGAATATTTTCACTTTATTCCGTCATGTTTTCAACATATGCTAATTCTCACTCCCAGAATATTCATTCTTTTTCTCGTGCTCTTGTACCCGTGAATTGCAATGGCTCGTAGTAATAGTGACTGGATACTCTGTGCAATCCATACTGTTGTACATCGTCTCACACCCGTAGCTCACCTCAAACGAGCTCAGTCACCACAAACACGAGTTTACGAAACCCCATTACCACACGTGTAGGAGCATGTAATAAATGGATGTACGCAAGATGCATTCTTTATTGTCAAAGAGGAAACTCATTCCGGAAATCACACTGGAAATTTTCTCGAGTTTCATTGATAATCACATCGCAATTTTCAACGCCGTTAGTTTCTATTGGTCGCTCTAAGTTGAAGTTGGTTTCACGGAAATGAAAATCGTGGGGGAATCTTCTGGATGCTCTCGATATTGTAGAATTTCCAACTGAATAATGCAGAATGTGAAAAGTACACGGAGAGAATGTCAAATTAAAAATCATACCGGAAAAACTTGAAAATTTGATTTATTTAAACCGAACATTTGCGTTGAGAAATTCATTTTTTAAGATTTAAGGGTGTTTAGTCAGTGCCGGTAAATTGTTGGCAAATGTGTTTTTTTTTTCATAGTCAAGGAAAATTCTGTAATTTTTTCGGCTGACAGTAAAACATATAAAACTAACTTTTCTAACGTTAAAAAAATTAATCGCAATAGTCTCGGCAGAAATGAATAAAGTAATTTTTCCTTACACACGGGCTCTTATGAAATTTATGTTCAAATTGATAATTCACCTACTAGAAGACTCTAAAAATAGAAATAAAAATAGAAGGTACGGTGTAAAATCATACTGAATCCAATGGCCAGAGAAAAATCTGGGGTAGCCGGGCAAAAAGAGGAAATATTTGAGTGATTCTATCCCAGATAAGCGCATGTTAGCGCATGCATTTGGTGCATTTTGTCTATTTCATTTCTAAATAATGAACGTGGGTTGGTGGATTGAAATTTGTATCAAAGTGAAGAGAATATCTTCATCTGTCAGTTTAGAAAAATCAATTTTTTTGAAGTACTTGCGATTTTGGATAGACATCCTTAACATAGTCCTTTTCAACGGACGAAACAGAATAAAATGCACGGACGAAAAAATAATTTTCAAAAGTGTTGAAAATGCGTTATTTTTTAACATCAATTCAACAAATATTGAGATGTCAATTGCGGACTTCTTTAAAGTTTCAAAGGGTTCAACGTGACTCAAAGACACGTCTAAAACATTTGAGAAATTTCACGTGTGTAATTTTTCATTTCTTGGAAAAAAAAATTCCTTTGAAGTTACTGATATTTTACGGACGTGGGAAAGAGGGATTCCCCGTCGATGATGAAAATAGAGAAGGAATTGTAGCCAACAGAAATGTTAGAATTTATCACACTGCCCCACATAAGAAAAATTTCACTCGAGTCTACTCATTTGTAGAATGAAATCCACTTAAAATGCAAATTGTTCCATCAATTATCCAACGAATTCATAACCAAGCGATAAACCCGAAAAATTTAATTTCCCTACAGATCCCTTTTTAGGAAATATATCGTAATTCAAAAGAGATAGCAAAATTTTCGTGAAGGCCTTTTTGTGGCTTTCTCCTCATTCTATATAAAAGGTCTCCATAAGAACTCAATTCCCTCAGATACGCTATTAACCGAAACTCATCTTGAAGTTACGTTCATCCTGAATTAATCAGTACCAATTGAATTAATAATTTCACTGATGACATGTCCACTCGACGCGCCCCCCTGGACTCCATATGAAATCCCGCACTGATAGAAAAAAGACAAAGTTCCCAAACAAGTCTTACATGTGCCAAGAAAATAGTTTTTTGAAAATGATCAAAAAAGGATTTTTTTGTGCCAAACATGCAGAGAGTGCGCCGGAATGAAAAATTTTTGTCGCAAAAATAGATTTAGTAGTTCAAAAAAAATTGCATTCTCTGTACACGCAAGAAATGTCATTTCTAGCACTACTCCTTCGTTATTCGACACTCCCATACGTATTTTGCTCCCGAAAAATCTCTGTTTTATGCGAAACAAGGGATAGTAGTTTATCGTTTCGGCTGTCTAATAATCACAGACAAGAAATGAACCCTTCAATGAAACAATAATAATGATATGATAGCAATCTTGTAACTTAGGGATAAAATATTAGTTGATAAATTTTCCTCTACATGAGACATTTTCATCCTGAAAAGGCACCGTCTGGTATGAATTATCCGTCTCTTGAGCAAAATATTTCCTTGCTGTCGAAAGCAGAACAATTATTCATGTTTGAGACTTTCAAATTCGAACCAAACAAATTCTTTTTTGGCAATTTTCAACTAGCGATTTTGTTGGCCCAAACAAGACTTGTTTGACAACGTGTTTGTTTTTCTCTCAGTGCGATAACGTCTCGCAGCAGTCCCTGAACTCTCCTTTCAATTTATCTCTCATCAGTCGCAATTCCGCAATATTTTCAAGTACTTGAGAACTGTGAAATACGAAGGAAATAAAAAGTGATCCAGAAATTATGCCAAGTGGATCCTCAGGTACTTGACCGAGCTTTCTTGACTTACGTAACCACCAGAAAAATGTTATCTTTCTGCCATAACGCGTGAGGCACCCACACGTCTGCGCCTCATTCATTCCGTCCGCTCTGAGGTGTGCGAAAACATTCACTTTCGAATGAAGTCTATTCAAGTTCTTTGGCAATTTCTTTTCTCGCTCAAATACTTTTCGACATTTGTCGTTGAACGTTGGAGTTTCTATTAAAAACTCAAATTTTACGCGGAGAGAATATGAAATTAAAAATGACTGCACTGCACCCCAGAATTTTAATAAAATCCCCCTACAATCTCTAGAGAATTTCAATAGAACTTTTAACGAATTCACTACGGTTTTTTATTAAATTTTCTCACACGTGTTATTATGTAATTTTCACATTATTTTCATGCTTTTGTTTTTCCCTGTAGTCAACCCGCACCGCCCTGCAGGGAATTCATTGATCCTTTGATTTTTCTTATCCCCATTCGATGGAACAGTGAGATCCGAGGGAATAGCCCCCAGAACCTTGAGAAAATACAAATGTACACATACGTGGGAGGGTTAGTGAGAAGAAGGCATTGTGGGCTCCTCTATCCGGAACGGAGCCCCTCTTGTTTTGGTGGCGGGTGGGAGATGGATATAAGTACATTCAACGGGGATGATGCCTATCAGTGTCTTCGCGCTCTCAACCTCAGCGTCGTTCACTCTAACGACGAAAACGAGAAGAAACGAGGAAAATTAGTTTGAGACCGACTGAAAGTGAAAACGGAAGTCATGATTAAGGTACGCGAGTGATTCCCATGTAGTTGTGGTATTTATCGTGTTGTCTCAGTCACTGTTAATTAACTCATCCGAAGAGATTTAATTAACTACTCGAGAGAGAGAGAGAGAGGAAAATAGACCATGAAGACTAATGAAAATTTCGTATTTCTGTAACGAGTGTTGGAAGTAGACGAGTCAAATTTTTTTATTGAATTATTACATCATGAACAATAAGAATAATGATAATCATTATTATAATTTTTATAATAATTTTTATCATTGTGATTATTATTTATTAAATTTTATGCATTTTATTTTGCGAATATCTCTCCAACGAGTAGATTTACAGACATGAAAAAATTCTATCGGGTTTCTATAGGATTTCTATTGGAATGCTATTGAAAAATTCTACTTGTTTTTTGTGCTGATTCTATTGCATATTTGATAGGGAAAAGTCAAGGGATTTTGAATTTTTGTCCGATTTTTTCTCTTGAGATTTTATTAGAATTATTGAGCACAAATTTTCCCCTGGAATTTTTTTTTTCCCATTACAGAATTAGAGAAAATTGATGCCCAAGCATTTTTATCTTTTTTTATTTTTTATTGAAATAGAAATTCGAAATCTATTGACTTTTTTATAGAATATTCTATAGAATCAGCGTAAAAAAAACAAATAGAATTTTTCAATAGGATTCCAATAGAGATCCTATAGAAATCCCGTAGAATTCCTAGAGAATTCCAATAGAATTTTTTAGCGGATTCGCTAGGTTTTCTATTCAATTTTTTTTACGTGCGAATGAAAATGTCAAAAGACTTTTTTGTCGAAAACTTCATGAAACATAAACCCGTCTTTTCACTAATATCTCTAAATCTAAATGTTTACGAAGACATTTCCAGAATAAAGCCGCAGAAAAATCAGGAAAAAAATTACCCGATGAATTCTAGAAAAATTGTTGTGCGATTATCCTAGAATTTCCTACAAAAATAAATATTTTCATGAATTTCTGTAAAACCCCTGCCTCCAAAAATACTCACAAAATTATTTGTGAGGAAATGAAAAAAATTAGAAATTATTTTTTTTTAAACTTCAGAGATATGAAATAGAATTAAATAGGATCGCGATTATTGTCGTGCAATCGTTTCAAAAAACGCGTCGATAACACCCGTTAATAAATAGAAAATGAATGAATAATAAAAACCACAGAAGAAATCGTATTTTAATCAAAAAAATTTATACATTTTATTTGAAAGAAAAAGAAAAAAATGGCTAATGATTTTAAAAACTTCAAAGACATTAAATAAAAAAATGTTTTTTCTTCTTAAATTTCTAAGAAGCGGAGAAGATAGCAAAAGAGTTTTCAGAAAACTCGCAAATATAATCGCAAAAGCCCTTTGATAAATGTTTTCAAGTCTTTTCTCCTCCAATCATTATCAAAATAGCCATTCAATTTCTCGTTTTCAAACCCGCCCACTTTTCCAAATTTTCTAAATGAAATTCTGTTTGAAAATAAAAAAAAGTGTTGTGTCATTTCGTTCTCTCCATACTTAACGGCAAGACTTATGGTAAATACTTGATTAAAATGCCCATAAAAAAAACATCTGTTGAACGCGCGAAAGTGGCAACAGTAAAGCATCAGACTGTCCCTGCTGACTCGACAGTTGGAGTCGGATGGGAAAGTGACAAAGAGTCTCATTGCTCGTCAGACGGAACCTTCATGTGCGAATATAAACAAGCCATCGAGGAAGTCCCTCCCGATACGTTAACTTTCCCATCTTTTTGTTTCCGCGTTGAGAAAATAAAAAAATTAAAAAAAATCCAGAGTTCGTCCCAACGACGAGGTCGCAAAAATCTTCCTAATGAGGTAATAAATTTATATGAATTTCTAGCTACTGAGTCTGCTACTCGCGTCGGGAATTTGGTCCACCGGAGCTGTCCTTATCGGTCACAATGGCGCCCACGGGCACTATTATCCCGATTATTCCGGGTATGAAGCATTGACGAACGACTACGAGACTCATCACGTCGTGCCAACGGTGTCGGTACCTGTACACTCTGTCTCAGCCGCGCCTTTTCTCGCTCACGAGCATCATCCCCATCACGCTGTCGCCCATCACGATCCTCACAGTGAGGATCACGATTACTATGTAAGCAATGTTTTATTTCCAATGATTTCGTAATTTTAACTTTCAGGTAGTGACTTTTCTTGGGAGTTCGAATCACATAATGAAACTCGCTGTTTTCATGGGGGGATACTGTTTTTTTTTAACTGTTTTTATTTAAAAAAAATCAAATTATTTGTTTTTTTTCAACAAAAATTTGGTTAAAAAAACAGTTAATATTTACAATATTTACAAGCCTTAAAAACTAATAAAGTTTTTCATGAATATAATTCTATGAAATGTGTAAACTTCGGCCTGGAGAGACTCTCTAGTTTATCGAGTATCGTCAATTATTCAGAAGAAAATTTCTTCATGATTTGCCGGCGTTTCATTTTATACGTGGTCGGCGCAATTTTTTTCGTAACTCTAGATTCGTCACCTCATTTAATAACAAAATTTGACTGTTTCATTTGAATAGCCTAATAAATTATTGCATTTCAATAACCGCATAATTCCCGAAATATCTAAAAAATACAAAAAATGCCAAAAATGCAAAAAATGCAAATTATTTTATTCTACATATTATTATTTTATTATTCTTCAACATGGATCGTGACCCTCACAGTGAGGATCACGGTTACTACACAAGTAATGTTTTATTCCCAATGATTTCGTAAGTTAAACTTTCATGCAACGACTTTTCTTGCTAGTTCGAATCACATAATGAAACTCGCTGTGTTTTCATGAGGTGGAGACTGTTGGTCGAGTCTGTTTGGCACGTTCGCACTGGAGCAATTAATTTTTTCGGGTAGCAAGTTTTTTGGAGAAACCAAGAGTCGGAATCTGTTCATACGAAGTTTGATTATTTGGGGTTTGTGAGGGAATTACGTTTTTGGTTGGGAGTTGTTGGGGCACGAAAGAGATTGGCTCAACTTTTTTTTCAGGCATTATGTTGTTATTCAGTTTTGCATTGCAGACTCCGAGTGGAAAAACCTGGAAAATTGATGGCCAAGCATTCTTATAGAAAAAATCTCAAGAGAATCTCAAGAATTGAACTTCGTGCAAATTCCCTATTAATTACATAGAAAATTCTTCGTAATCTCCTCAGTTCACCAGGCACGAACAAATTCAATGGAAAACCTAGCGAGTTCGCTAGAAAATTCTATTGGAATTCGATAGGAATTCTATGGGATATCTATAGGATTTCTATTGGAATTCTTTTTTGTTTTTGCGCCGATTCTATTGGACATTCAATAAAAAAAAGTCATTACATTTCAAATTTCTGTTTGACTTTTTGTCTTAGATTTTGTCTATTGGAAAATTGAAAAAATCTCAAGAGAAAAATTGAAAGAGAAATTCGAAATCTGTTGGCTTTTTCTTATCGAATGCCCACTAGAATCCGCGCAAAAAACGAAACGAGTTTTTCAATAGAATTTCATTAGAAATCCTATAGAAACCCCGTAGAATTCCTACAGAATTCCAAAAGAATTTTCTAGCGAATTCGCTAGGTTAAATTAAATTTTTTAATACGTGCCGAGATAAATCAACAAAGAACAGCAACTCCATCTGAACAACTCCGTGATTCCCGTAAATTTTCCGTTTCAGTCTCATCCAAAATACACTTTCAACTACGGTGTCCACGATCCCCACACCGGTGACGTGAAAACCCAGCACGAGGTACGCGACGGAGACGTCGTTCACGGCTCCTACAGCGTAAACGAGCCAGACGGAAGTGTGCGGATTGTGGAGTACACGGCGGACGATCACAACGGTTTCAACGCTGTTGTCAAAAAGGTCGGACCTGCCTCCCACCCCCCTCCGGTTCACGTTGCCAAATACGTGGAGGCGGCGCCCGAATACTACGGCTACGAGTTCGATAAACATCATTTTTAGGATTGAATGGAGATCGATGGAATCGAGGAAAAATTAATTATAAGAAAGTCTGAAGTATTCACTCGGCTGGAAAAATCACTGATGTGGGGTCACTTCAGATACGCTAATTGAATTTACTGCCCCCTCAGACGTCTGCAATTGACCCGAGATAATTGAAACGAAGATCTCAGAGCTTTTCTGTTGGGAAACGAAATAAAAAAATCCTCGACGTTTCAGTCCACTGAATGTGTTCTAATCTAACTGAATTTGTTTATAAATTATGGCGACGAATTATTTGTTGTAAAAATTGTGAACTTTGTATTTTTATAATTTAAAATAAAAGGAATGGAAAATGATTTTTAGAAAATTATTCTTTTGATTTATTTTGCCAATTCTCGGAAAATACTCTCTCTGAAAAATAAATGGCAAGTGACCTTTCATCCCTCGCAATCCATCAAAGATAGTGAGCTAATTGAATTCACTGCCCTCGGATATCTGCAACTCGCCGAGATAATTAACGAAAATTTCGGAAATTGTCGGATTAAACGAAGATCTCGGACCTTTTTCGTTGAGAAACGAAATGAAAAAAATCCTCGAATTCTCAATTCACCAAATGTCTTCTAATAAACTAAATTTGTTAAAAAATCATAATGACTGATTATTTGTTGAAAAAACTATGACATTTTCATTTTTATAATTTAAAATAAACGAAAAAAAAATTCTTAGTAAATCCGTCTTTAGAAAAGTAAACAAACGTAAAAGTTGTGCCAACGAAATTCACTTATAATTGAGAAGATCTCAGAACACTTCCGCTAGGAAACGAATTGAAAAAAAAACCTCGACTTTTAATTCCCCTGACTGTGCTCTAATCCAACAAAATCTTTTTGTAAATCATAACTACAAACTATTAATAATAAATAACAAAAAACTACAAATTATTTTTTCTAGAAAACCATCGAATTAAAAGTTTTACAACATAAAATAAAAGAAAGAAAAAGCGTTCCTTAGAAAATTCTTCTTTACATTTATTTCCCATTCTCAACAAATACTCTCTCTGAAATACAAATAACAAGTCCCCCTCGCCATCCATCAAGAAGTCGTGACTGACAATCTCTTGCGAAACATTTTCAATCCAGGAAACCATGGTAGAATCCTCTTGTACCAAGATGAATGACCAGTTGCCTAATTTACATAACTCCTTCACACGTACCTTGTGAAATTTTTTTTGCATGAAGAAATAATTGTAACACTTCCATCCATTGTCACCCTCATGATCTTGACAAGAGAAACGGGAAAAGCGGGGAAAAAATGATATTATCCATAGCAACTACAAATGGCCTTTTCATTAAACTGAGTGAGTGTTAAACTCCTTAAACAGCAAACTTTTACTTGAGGAAAGAGGAAGCGTCTGTGGATCCATTGTCTTCTGAACGCCGTTTGAATAATGAACTGTATCCACAGAGAGAGGACAACAAAAAATAGAGCGGGGGAGGGGAAAAAACATGGAATTAGTTACGGGAAAAAGTCACTCCATATTCATGATTTCTCATTGTCCAACGCTCTGACGTTCAGGATTTTCGTTCTCTGCGCAATTAAGGCGCTGGAATCTTTAGACTCGTTTATCGCGGATTAGAGAATCCACGGAATGGAGAAAAAGTGGAGAAATTTATTGTTTATTGTATGACTTTGATGCACTTAGATAAATGATTCAGTTGAATTCAAGTAGCTCTACCCTTACGGTAAATTCAAACATTATTGAAAACTGCAAAAAATTGCAGAAAACTCGATCAGACTCGGAATTCTAATTTTTTTCTCAATTTAATTATCCTTTTGGTTTTTCAAAGAAGAAATGTTTAAAAATCAGGATTTAACCCAGTGTCTTATGTGAAAATCAACATTTCTATTGTAATCAAAGGTTAAAATATAAATTTTCTTTCATTAGATGTGAAAAAATTAATAATTTTTTTGACACCTCATAAAAAATAATCCAGCATTTTGCAAACAAGTGTTATTATTTATTTATAAGAGGGAAATGTTTGAAAAAATATCAATATTTCGCGAAATTTAATTCAGATCATCCTGATTGGGTATGAATTTTTTCTAATTTTTTCCATTCCTAACCAATTGGCGTACTCTATCACCCAGAGAATGAACTTATCCCAATACCGACTGAGAATTCATTTGAAAATTATATATACCAGATCCCGGAATATCATTCCGGATTCCAGAACATGAGATAATTGAAAAATTAAAATTCAGCGATTACGAAGCTACCATTCGCCACCATAGAAGCCTAACCGGTTCAATTCAGCGAAACGCAATCGCGTTATTGCGTAAACTTTCTACAAACTAAACAAAAGCCTCCTTTGCATTGAAATATGCCGCGACCTTGCTAGGTAGAAACACCCAAGCCTCAATGTCGCCCGAACACCAATAATCACTGTACTGTAACCAATTTTACGGGTTTCCATAGGTATAAATTATCGTGAAACCGGCGAATCTGCAATCAGTACGATCGTCACAGTGATAACGAAGCAGAAATGTACCAGGTAACAATACGCAATTCCCGAAAAAGTGGAGTTAATAAATTTTTCGAAAAGTTTACGCAAGAATTTCTTCTACAGTCTACTTTAATGAGTTAAACTCGTATTTCATTTCTAGTTTTTGACCATTTTTATTGCCCTCGCGGTCGGAAGTCATGCAGTCCCACTCGACCACGAATATATCTACGATGATAATTACTCACAACCGCCAGGGGTTTACCAACCAGCGATTATCAAAGTAGGATATCCAGTTGTTCAGACCAATTATGATGAGCACGATTCCCACGAGGATTATGTGAGTTTTTAAGCTTTCTCGAACCTTTTCATTGAGACATTTTAATAATTTAATTGAAGGACGAGTCGAATTTACATGAGATTAGCGGGGTGTAGGGAGCGTAAACACGTACTTTTTCAGATCTTTTCATTAAGATATTTCAATAATTTAATTGATGGAGGATTAACACGCAGGTCTACACTGATAGAAGGATTTAGAGGCTGTTACCGAGGCTTTTTGTCTATCAACACCATTCGTTTAGGAATTTTCTCGGTCTAATATTGGGGTGGAGAGCGGGGGGAAACATCAAATGCCGACAGTTCGCTGCATCGTTGGAAAAACGAGCAAGTGGATAATTGCATTTTTTTGTTAATTTTGATAAATTAGCAATTTTCGTCTGAACGTATTCTCTTTTTTAAATTCTTATTTCACTATTAGGGGGCTGCGCTCCCTGCTGGCTCCGCTCGCCAACCCCCATATGATCCCCATGTAGCTCCATATGACCCTTATGGGTCACAAGCATCAAAAGGGTTAAAATCCCTGATCCCCAGAAATTTGTTTTCATTTTAACCCTCATGGCCCTTATTCTGAACCTTGTGATTCTAATTATGACCTTCAGGACCCTTATTTTGACCTTCACGACCCTAATTTTGAGCCTCGTGCCCCTTATTTTGACCCTTATCACCCTTACTTGGACCTTTGAGACCCTCATCACCTGCATGACCCTAATTCTGAACCTCGTGCCCCTCATTCTCACCCTTATGAGCGTTACTCGAACCCTTGAGACCCTTATTTCGACCCTTGTGACCCTTATTTCTACCCTTAATTCATCGCCAGAAGTCGATCGGGATTTTTATAATATAAAGAGAGGGTCACAAGGGTCAAAATTCCTTATTTAACATTGTTATGAAAGTTAAAATTTTTTTTTTCATTTTAATCCTCATGACCCTTATTTGGGCCCTTATTCTGAACCTTGTAATCCTTATTTTGGCCCTCGCGACCCTTATTCTGACCTTCATGATCCTAATTCTGAACCTCGGGCCCCTTATTCTGACCCTTATGACCCTTGCTCGGATCCTTGAGACCCTTATTTCGGCTCTTAATTTTAGAATCATAATTTCGAGTACCAAATTTTCATCACCAGAAGTCGATCTGAATTTTTATAATACTTGACACCTTTCTTCTTGATAAAGAGAGGATCACAAGGGTCAAGAGGATGAAAATGCCCTTATCTAACATTCTTATGAAAGTTTTGAAATTTGTATTTCATTTTAACACTCATCGCGCTTATTTGGGCCCTTATTCTGAACCTCGTGATCCTCATTCTCACCCTCGTGACCCTCATTCTGACCTTCATGACCCTAAGTCTGAACCTCGTGCCCTTATTCTGACCCTTATGATCCTTACTCAGACCCTTGAGACCCTTACATCGACCCTTGTGACCCTTATTTCGGCCCTTAATTTTAGAATCATAATTTTGAGTACCACATTTTCATCGTCAGAAATCGACTGGGATTTTCATAATATAGAGATTCTGTCCTATTTTTTCACGTGAAAGTAGTATCGTCAATTGAAATGTCGTTGGTAATGTCATGAATTATTCGCTTTTTATTGATGATGATCCTATTATTGTCAGGCATATCCACAATACGCATTCAACTACGGTGTCAGCGATCCTCACACCGGTGATGTCAAGCAACAGGAGGAGATTAGGGAGGGCGATGTGGTCAGAGGTTCGTACAGTCTCGTTGAACCAGATGGAACTGTTCGCGTAGTGGAGTATACAGCTGATGATCACAACGGTTTCAATGCAGTCGTCAAGAAAATTGGACACGCCGTCCATCCCCTGGCTGTTAACAACCACGTAGTCCCGCAGCACATTCTTAATTATGATCCCAGTTATGTCGGGGATTATTGAGAGGAAAAAATAGACAATTCTACGAGGTTCCGAGAATTCTGTGAATGACGTTTGTAACTATTGAGTTCATTGACGAATGAGTGAATGAAATAATGTATGACAACAATTTTTTGTATCTTCTGAAGAGATTTATGTCTCAATTCCGAAATGATATGAGAGTGTTACTAATTAGGCGATTCTTCATATAATGAATGCTATAAAAAAAAGTGGGATAGGATTTTCTTCGTGAAAAAAGTCCCCTCAAATCTCGGATTTTTCAAATCATTCAGCAATTGAAAAAATTAATTCTAGAATTATTGATGTTATTGTGCACTTTCAGTTGATTTATGGTGATTGTTGATTAAATAAAGAGACTTATGATGAAAGGTGTCGGGAGACTTTTTTCTTTAACAAGTTATATCGGGGATTATTGAGAGAAAAAATAGTTCTGTGAGGTACCGAGAATTCTGTGATTGATGTCGAAGAACAGGTGAAAGAATGGGGAAAATTTGTGACTATTGAATTCATCGACGAATGAGCAAACGAAATAATGTATGACAACAATTTTTTGTATCTTCTGAAGAGATTTATATCTCAATTCCGAAATGATATGAGAGTGTTACTAATTAGGCGATTCTTCATATAATGAATGCTATGAAAGAAAAGTGGGATAGGATTTTCTTCGTGAAAAAAGTCCCCTCAAATCTCGGATTTTTCAAATCATTCAGCAATTGAAAAAATTAATTCTAGAATTACTGATGTGATTGTGCACTTTCAGTTGATTTATGGTGATTGTTGATTAAATAAAATGATTTATGATGAAAGGTGCGGCAAAACTTCTTCTGCAAGAAGAGAATCATCAATATCGAAATTCCCCTCATATCATTCTTTACTGACGCTATTCAACCGTTAATAAAGAGTAATGAGACCAACATGGACATTCCCATAATTCCTGCACTGAATTCCACCTAATCCGACGAGCGTGTCCTAGAGAATTTTACCGGCAGATATGAGAGAAGCATCAATTCTTAGTGGAGTGAATGAGAAAATGAAAATATGTGATAAAAATTATTCTTATTATATTATAGCAGTCGAACATCAGAGCTTTTATTTGAGCCCATTTGATCCTAACGTTCCGGATATTTTATAATGATTTTATTATTTAAACTTGGCAGGTCTGACAAGTTTACCTTTACAGGAAGATTGATGAAATACTTTAAAAATTGCAATTTTTTAAAATTACGGGAATTTTCTATAAGTAATTTATGAACAATTAAGTTTCCACTGTAAAAATCATTTCTTTGGAATCACCAAATTTATTCATATTTACAATTTTACCAGAAATCGATTTCATGCCTTAAAAAATGAGCTTTTCGAAAGTTTAAATAATTTCAATTATTTATTTCTAAACAACGAATGTAATTTGAGTGATACTGAATATTCACAATTTTTTTCAAATTTTTCTCACGCAATTTAATTGACAATTTTTTTTTAAATTGACAAATTTGGTGATTGAAAATGGTTGAATCTATTGTTTGGTTTATACCAAACTGTAAAACATACTTGAATATGCTTAATATCTACATTTGCGACACTAAAAATGACATAAGGGATCTCAATCTCAGACACAGGTTTTTCTAATGTATTCAAACATTTGCAACAATTTGCAATAAAATTTGAACCAAAAACCAAAAAATTGACTTTCCGAGGAAGATTCATGAAATAATTAAAAAATTGCAATTTTTGAAAATCACGGACATTTTCTATAAATAATTTATAAACAATCAATTTTCCACTATAAACTCATTGGTTTGGAATCGCAACAAATTTATTCATAATCAGAATTTTACCCGAAATCGATTTCATGCCTAAAAAAATCAGTTTTCCGAAAGCTTAAACAATAATTCCGTGCAAAATATAATTTGCTTCTTCAAATTTGTCTCCCGCAGTTCAATCGCCAAATTTGATAATTGAAAGTAGTTGAATTTTATTTTTAAATAGCGAAGTGTGAGCCACTAAAAATGACATAAAAGATCTCAATCTCAGACACTAGTTTTCCTAATGCATTTGACATTCAGACAAAAATTAGCAACAATGTACACATTTACGATCGTCGTCAGGGCAATTCTCACAGCACATTTCGCTCCCTGCAGGAGCATTTATCCATTATCCCATGAATTGCGCCCATAAAAATGTGCATTAAATTAAATTCGCCTCATTACGTATGTTGAATGGATGATGACGTTATTGAAACAGTCACAGTCCTTTGCGTAAGGACGTGAGACCCAGACTGACAACCACGTCCATCCAACAGTCATGGACCATGATACGTCCGTTTCGATACACATGCAACTCATTGCTTCACTCCGTTACATATTACCTGGCATTATTATGTGAAATTTGCGCAGCGAGAGGGAGGAGTTGAAGAGAGGGGGAGAAAAAAAACATCCGGAGCATGTACTCCCACGAGGCCGCTGGATCGGACGTAACAGTTATCGTTTTCTTCAATCGACTACGTGTTTTCCCTTTTTTCACGAATCAGTTGGGATCACTTCTGATCCATTTCGACACTCGTTGCGACAGAGATTTGTTTATTGAGGGGAAGCAATGCTAGAAGGTGACTGATGACTGAGTTGTAAACACTCGATTCTATTGGGAGCGAGGGCCGAGTATTGGAACCAGTGGTTATGACGCTTATTGTCACGTTCTAATAATGGAGACTGTAATGATGTTGACTCGCTCTGTGGGCTCTTAATGAACGGAGGATTTCTTGAATGGAGGATTTCTTGATTATTCAAGTAAAGAATGTAAAATGATTTTTTAGTGGGGCAACGTAGTAATTGTTGATGTGAGAAATAGAATGCAGGGCCATACTCGCCACACGTCAAGAAAGACTTGGCGAATTCACTAGAAAATTCTATTGGATTCTATAAAAATTGTAGGGAATTCTCGTTAAAATTCGATTTTTTTGCGTTGATTCTATGAGATATTTGATAGGAAAAAGTAAATTCCATTTTTCTATATTCTGTTGTATTCTCGAGTATTCTTTTGAAATTTTTTCTATAAGAATAACACAAAACAAAACAAAATATAGCGGAAACAACTTGGAAGATCCGTGTCCAATAATTTTAATAGAAAAAATCGCATAAATGATATACAGCATCTCAATATCAAACGCTAGATTTTCTAATGTATAAAAAAATTCGTGGCTTAAAAGTTATCAAGCGCTCGATATCTCGCACTAAGAAAAAAATCTTACGCCAAGAAATTTTATACTTGTCCGAAAGATGAGGACAATTTCTTCATGGCAAGAAAACGAATTGTCAAATCAATTAAAGTGGATTTTACATTAAGATATTTTAGAATTGAGACTAAAAAATTAATAAATGAATGAATTCAATTTTACTTTTTTTGAGAAATTGTTTTCTTGTCATCAATAAATTCAGTAGCGAAGTTCAAGTCGATTTTGGCTATTGGCCACTTTTCAATGAATATCGCGAAATCTAGGGGAGATAGCAGAATTTTTCTCATAACCTTTTTAGTAGCACTCAATTCGCTCTACCGAAAAGGTCATTATGAAAATTTCGCTATCTCCCTTAAATTCGGAAATATTTCTGGAAAACTCAAATAAGTACTAAATCGACTTAAAGTAGCTCTACCCTTCGGCCAGGCTACGCTGTACTTTTGGATATTTTCAATTTTTAAATTTTTCAACTAAATTGCATGGAAAAAATTTGAAATAATTCATACCCGGTCAGTATTATCTAAATTAAATTTCCCAAAATATTGATATTTTTTCAAACATGTCCCTCTTATAAATAAATAATAAAACTTGTTTGCAAAACGGTGGATTATTTTTTACGAGGTATCAAAAAAATTCTTGATTTTTTCACATCTAATGAAAAAGAATTCAGATTTTAATCTTTGATTACAATGGAAATGTTGATTTTCACATAAAACCCTGGGTTAAACCCTGATTTTTAAACATTTCCTCTTTGAAAAACCAAATTGATAATTAAATTGAGAAAAAAAATTAGAATTCCGAATCTAATCGAGTTTTCTGCAATTTTTTGCAGTTTTAATCTCTGAATTTACCGTAAGGGTAGAGCTACTTTAAACCGTTTGACCACTTCGCTGCTGAATTGTCCTCGTCTTTAGGAAAAGTACAAAATGACTTGAAGAAAGTTGTTATTTTCTTAGTGCAAGATATTTTACTCTTAAAAATTGTCAAATCAAGAGTTTCTTGATATAAGTGAAGACGTATTTCTGAAAACCCTTTGTTTTTGTCAGTGTGCGCCTGGAAACTAAAACTTTTCCCTTCCTGCACACCGACTCCCACCCTTACCCAAATCGTCAGTGGCCAACGTGCGTCCCACCGGCATTCCAGTGTTTACCTTGGGTGGCACCCATCAGCCGTAACGAGATCCTGTGCGCCAAATCGCGCCGGCCAGTAAAATCCCACTGGTTTCTTTCCTCACACTCATAGACGCAATCCTTTTTTTTCCACTTCAAGCAGCCACTTTTTACCACCTCACACACCCGGGAGAAAACTCCCACCCGCCGCTCCCCCGCCGACCTTCAGCCGTGTTAATGTCCAAGAGCAGGACACTCCCGGATGAATATACATTCGTGAATACAAAAAAAACTACTGGGTTTAATCGTGGCACTAGAAAAAAACGAAATTACGTACGTAACCTTGAATTGCACAACTCCTAGAGCACCAGAAGAACTGAACTAAATGGGGGAGGGACTGCTGGCACGCACTACAGTTGTTTTAGTATAAAAGTTCTCAACGCAACTTGAGGAGTATCAGTCGATTTACATTGTCCATCAGCGGATTATACGCCCAAAGGAAACCATGCTCAAGGTATTCACGCGTTTTTGACAGAAGTAGAGTGAATTCAGTAATTAAGTGATCAAACGGTTCAAGTCAATTCTATTCTATAGCGCCAGTTCTCGGTGAATGCCGCAAATTCTAAAGGAGTTGGCGAAATTTTCCTGAAAATATTTTTTGTAAAGAAAGGTGAAGACTCGAAAAAGTTTTTACAAAAATTCCGCTATCTTCATTAAATTCCGAGATATTCAAGAAACACTCAACTGGGAGATAAGTCGACTTAAAGTAGCTCTACCATTACGGTAAATTCAATGATTATTGAAAAGTGCAAAAAAGTTGCAGAAAACTCGGTTAGATTCGGAATTCTAATTTTTTTCTCAATTTAATTATCGTTTTGGTTTTTCAAAAAAGAAATGTTTGAAAATCAGAATTTAACCCAGTGTCTTATGTAAAAATCAACATTTCCATTGTAATCAAAGATTAGAATCTGAATTTTTTTTCATTAGATGTGAAAAAATCAAGAATTTTTTTGACACCACTGGGCTCGACCAATCAGGGTACAGTAGTCGAGATCACGTGGCGCCTTGCGCGACATCCGAATACTGTCTGATCAAACACTGAATAGTTCACTTGAGATTATTTTCCTCGACCAGTGGTCGACGCAAATTTCATTTGCTCTCTACCAAAAAGGTCCCTGAAAAATTGCTGCCCAATTAATTGTTATTGAGATAATTCAAAATTTATAGTAAAATTTACATAAATTTATAGAGCTAGTACAATTTGTAGGGATTTCTGTAGAAATTCAATGGAATTTCCAATTTTAGCGCAGCAGAAAAATGCGAATATCTTAGTATCAAAGTATTTAGTATCAAATTACTCATAATTTTCAATAAATTAAAAATATATTGACATGAAATTTCCCGGGTTCTATTCTCATCAAATAATTCACCTGAAATTTACAGTCTCCATTGATTGTTTCGTCAGATTATGGATTTTCAATTATAAACATCTCTAAAATATTCACAAAACTTTCGAAGAAGTCTGTCATATATTTTATTAAAAAAATCTCAAAACTGCTGTATTATTAATTACCAAAATAATTCACCCTTTAATGAATCGAGTTTTAAGTCTGTCGTTTGTGCGCAGAAACAAAAGATTTCACGGGCGAATGTCAAGACCGTTGTTCCTTCAGAGGAAAAAATTTCCCACGAAAGCGTTCATTCTGCAATTACTTAAAAGGCACTCATTAGCGGAATAATTCGCTCCACGAAGTGGCTGGTTTTCAAGCAGTGCCCGAAAGCTTACTTCCCTTAAAAGCTAATATTCAAATTTCCAGTTTGTCGTTCTTGTAACAATGGCTGTCACCAGCCAGGCAGTTTACATTGCTCACAACGGTTATAACGATTATGGATACGGGTATGACGGGCACGCTCTCACCGATGCGACAATTGTGGAGCCCGCAGTCAGTCAAGTGGCTTACGGAGTGAATCCTCACGTTTATGGAGCTTACGGAGCTTACCCAGCTTATGGATCCTACCATCACGGACATGATCACCATGATCACCACGTAAGTCTTGAGCAATTTTAGTTGGTGAAAACAGGGGATTAAGTGGGGACATTGAGTACATTACGGGAATCTTGTTTGCAATTGCGCGACATTTTGAGGTTTTCGAAATTTCTCAACTGGATGAAACTAGTTTTCAAATTTACATTTCGAATTAAAATAATATTTCTTGATGTTGAAAATTAATTGGTGATAAAAATTTGGTAGTCGAAATTAAGGCAACAATTAAGGGTCACAAAGGTCAAAATAAGGTTCATAAAGGTCAAAATAAGGTTCACGAGGTTCGAAATCAGAGCCATGAGGGTTAGAAAGTTCGCAAGGGTCAGAATAAGGGTCACGAGGTTCAAAATCAAGGTCATGAGGGTCACAATAAGGGTCGCAAGGGTCAGAATAAACGTCACGAGGTTTAGAATAAGGGTCGCAAGGGTCTGAATAAGGGTCACGAGGGTAAGGGTCGATAATAAGGGTTATGAGGGTCAGAATAAGGGTCGCAAGGCCCACAAGAAGGGTCGCAAGGGTCAGAACGAGGGTCGCGGAGCTCGAATAATGGTAATCAGGGTCAAAATAATGCTCATAAGAGTCAGAATAAGGATCGCGAGGTTCAAAATCAGGGTCATGAGGGTCAGAATAAGGGTCGCAAGGGTCAGAGCAAAGCTCGCAAGGGCCCCGAGAGTCAGAATAAGAATTATGAGGGTCAGATAAGGGTCGCAAGAGTCTCAATAAGGATCACGAGCGTCAGAATAAGGATGGTGGGGGTCACATGGAGGTTGGCGAGCGAAGCGAGCAGGGGTTGTAGCCCCCTAATACAGTAATAAAATTCTCAATCAATCAATCAATCAATCAATGGTATCGCCCGTTAATATTCTCATCACCGATTACAGGCACCCGCCAAGTACGCATTCAATTACGGAGTAAACGATCCTCATACCGGTGATGTCAAGAGCCAACACGAGGAGCGTGATGGAGACGTTGTGAAAGGATCATACAGCCTAAACGAGCCTGACGGCACAATTCGCGTTGTTGATTACACAGCTGATCCGCACAATGGATTCAACGCTGTTGTTAAGAAAATCGGTCATGCTGTTCATCCAGCCCCCATTGTGAAGCACATTGTGCCCCATTACCCAGCCCATCAACATCTCAGCCACGATTACGGATACTAAAAGTTATTTCCCGTAACTTTACCTTTTTTACGATTTGTACATGAATGACGAACTGTGTGATACTGCCTTTATGGGAATAAAATCAGTTATTGAATATGGAAATTTTTGAGGACTTACGACTGCCTCTGTGAAGAGTTTTCTAGCGATTATGCTGGTGCTTTCGAACATGTCCTTTCCGGGTCCTGACGCAAAACACCTTTCCTTTTTCCCAGGGCACGTGTACTGCGCTGAACATTCTTCACCCGAAAATTCGCACTTTGGTCCTTGGGTGTTGGGGGAGACGTCACCCAAGTTGCTTGACGCAAAAGCTGCTACAAATTTCCCCTGAAAACCAGAGAATAATCGATAACCCTGCGACTGGGAAACGTAAAGGGAGTGTCCATAATCGAATTGAATGTAATTATAACTATCCGATTGCATTAATTTTGCGCTCAGATGGGGTGTAATGAATTCTCTTTGCAATCGAACAACTAATTTCCACTATTTCGGTCAATTTCCCAATTGATAGCCTCTAAAAATCATTTGAGACCCTTGAGGATGGCACAAACTCGGTCAGCGGCACAAGTTGATTTTCCCCAACAACTTTACTCTCAGATGTAGAGTAATGAATTCTCTTTGCATTCGCACAACTAATTTCTGATATTTCGGTCAATTTTCCAATTGATAGCCTCTAAAAATCATTTGAGACCCTGGAAGCTGGCAGAAACTAGGTCAGTGGCAAAAGTTGCTTCCATTTCCCCCAACATCCCTTAAGGGGAGACTACTATGAGTTTTAAAAGTCGTGGGTTATTGGAGTGAGACTTTTCATACGTTGAAGATCGATTATATAGATCTGAAAACGAATAATTAGTGCAAAAAAATTTTTTCTATTGTTCGTTTCAAATCCGAAAACGCTTAAAATGCCAAACACAGTCTCCAATTTTTGAGCTACGAAGGATTTTTTTTTCAAAATTTTCAGAAAAATATGTGGAATAACAATTACGAGCTATTTTTTTTTAATTCGCCTTTTATATGGCTAAATTTGCTTTTCTTGTATTTCTTTACACAAATGGTGAATTTTTTTTAAATGAAAAATACCGAAGTCTGCTGTGTAAGAGTCGAATTCCAAAAAACTGGAACGTAATTGTTGTTCCACACATTTTTCTAAAAATTTTGAAAGAAAAAAATCTTTTGTAGCTCAAAAATTGGAGGCCCTGGACTGTTTTTAGGCAAACGAACAATAAAAAAAAATTTGTTGGCACTAATTATTCGTTTTCAGATCTATATAATCGATCTTATCATAGTAGTCTCCCCTTAAAGACGTATTGGATACTCCATCACTACTTTCATTAGTTCTGAAGTATTTTGTCATGATAGACGACACTTAACGGCACTCGATGAGGCTGAACTCAATAAACGTGGGGGATGAAACTGCCCTATGTGGACATTTTTTATACATTGGATTTGGGAAAATGCCAGAACCTACGTGGGGTAATGCGAAACCAAGTCCGAACTAGGTTGAGTTCGGTGTAGCTAAGACAAAGAGGCGGGTGTCAGAGCTTCAATCATGCTTATATTGCTTTTTAGCAAGCACTATTCACATTCTAAAATTATCAACTCGTGTCTCCAATGTATTACACGTATTACAGTTGGGGCACAGTAGGGTAGTGTCCAAAAACTTTAAAATAATTCAGTAGCGAAGTGGTCAAACGGTTTAAGTCAATTTAGCCTTTAGGTGAGTTTTCCAAAAATATTTCCGAATTGAAGGGAGATAGCAAATTTTCATAATAACCTTTTTTGTAGAGCGAATTGAGTGCTACTAAAAAGGTTATGAGAAATTGAACCCAGTGTCTTATGTGAAAATCAACATTTCCATTGTAATCAAAGATTAAAATCTGAATTTTTTGACACCGCATAAAAAATAATCCACCGTTTTGCAAACAAGTTTTATTATTTATTCATAAGAGGGGAATATTTGAAAAAATATCAATGTTTTGCGAAATTTAATTCAGATAGTACTGACTGGATATGAATTTTTTCAAATTTTTTCCATGCAATTTAGTTGAAAAATTTAAAAACTGAAAATATCCAAAAGTACAGCGTAGCCCGGCCGAAGGGTAGAGCTACTGTAACCAGATCAGTAATGTCGGAGTTTTTGGGGGGAATACGACAGTTCTGGTGTTTACCTTCCCAGGCATGGAATTTTTATTCATTTTCTCTTCGAATAAAAGAGCTGCGTAGCCAACGTTGTCACTGGAGACGAGGCGATTAGTGTTGTTCATGCTGGTTGGATGCACCGCGAACCAGTTAATGACCCCCAGAGGACTGCCGTCTGCTGCTACAAATTGCAGCTGAGTCATCGTCTTATCTACGTTGTGGTTGTACCTGAAGGAAGCAAATAGTTGTACTGTTTCATTCATATGGGGTTTACGAAGCGTCAAGGATATTCAAGGACGTTCAAGGACGTTTCACTTTTTTCTGTGCAATGCTAGTCGAAATTTGTCGCTCAATCTGGCTTCGATTCCATCCGAATTTTGAAATGATGTGAATGAGCATTCTGTTGACTATTGGCGGAATTCATCGAAAATCGGAAACACTGAGAAAAATTTTTAATCAACCCACACTGTCAGAAATTTTTTGAAATTTAAGTAACAGATGCATTTGAATTTTCAACTTCGAAATTCAATAAAATTGAGTTTTTTATTATGAATGATCATTGAATTTTCAATAAGAATTTGGATTTTCACACCTATCGCGAAAATTAAGGAACAGATTAAAAATTCAGAAGAAAAGTTGCCTGAATTTTCATGATTTTCAGTAATTTTTGAAAATCAAAAATGTCTGAATATTTTTATCTTCTTATCTTTTTTTTTAATGTTAATTCTTGTTTAATAAAATTTTCTGTGAACTCCGTAAACACCAAATGTGATGGAATTAGCAAAATAACAGCATTGTAATCAGACACGCGAATTTCATTTCACTAAAAATTTCTCCGCAAAACGGCATTTTTGCTTGTTGGTAAAAGAATTTCGGTTGAATAACTGATTACAAAATGCTTCGCAAAATTCAGTGAAAGAGCGATTGAATCCAGAGTGGAATCTGAACAATGAGGGCAAAATAAAGCGCATACTGCCCCGAAAAAAGCATTCCACGGTGTGATTTAAACATTGCTGAAGGGGAACCCTTGACCGAAATACTGTACAAATGCTTCGTCGATAGTAGAATAAATATCCGAATAATGGTAATGGTTCGTCCGTGCGAGTCGGACTGTAACTACTCGGATCGAATTTACGAGGTTCACTGGGGCAAATGCCCACGGGGAAAAATTTATATTTTGAAAAATATGTAACAAAATATTTTAAATTGGCCCAATCTATACAAAAAAAAATAGATAAAATATATGATTCATATATTTAAAAATAAAATTCTATTTAATTATTAGAATATATAAAAAAATATATGGGACATATATTTTATATATTTTTTTTTGTATAATCTTTATAAATTTAACAAATATGTAGAATTGGCCCATATTATATATTTTTTAAATATATTTTTTGATGGGACTGAGTTTTGTTACATTATGTCAACATTTATCTCAGTGTAGAATAGATAAATCTTGTAGATTTGCGCACCCTAAACATTAAAACGGAAAAAAAAAGTTCTGCGTTTCGCCTCGAAGCTGTTCAAACAGAGGTATTTCACTCACTTGTCTCTCTCAGTCTTGGGATTATTCAAATACGCCTGAGGGCTTCTGTTGATGTTTGCATCGAGAACCTCTCCCCGGTCCACAAAGATCCTTCCAGGGAGAACGGCGTCATGCGCCCGCTCAATACTCTGCAATTTCGGATATCAACATGAATAAATGAAACGGGTCAGGCAGAGGATGTTCCCAGCAAAGAGAAACCAGCGGCATAAAGAGAAATATATAGCGAGGTCGTTTTTTTTCGGATCAACCTGAGCTCCAGGAAACGTAAAAATGATTCTTTCATCCCCTTACCTTCGTAATTCCGTTGACTATCGCCGAAAAGCTTTGTTTTATGAATCCAAATGTCGTGAGATCGAACAGCGTGTACAAATTGGACCCTCCTGGACTCGAGTGTGTGTGTGTTGCACTTATCATAACATTTTCATCTGTATACAGATCTCCATATTTTTTCTTTAGTTTAGCTATCACCTGAAGACAAAGCAATCCAACGGGAAATTTGTTACTTCAAGATATTCAATATTCTGCATGATTGGCTGCATTTATTGAATGAAATGAAAATGAATACAAATATGACTGCATTGGAATAAATGAAAACATTAAGGCCTCACAATCAGTAAAAGCCATCCAACAGAGTCTATTTTATCTTAAGGATCTACCGTAGTAAATTAAATCCGACACTCCGCTGCATTCTTTGAAAAAAAAAAATAATGAAATGTCAAAAAGTTCACGGGTACATTGAAATTGAACCGTTTGATGTCATTTTTGAAATCCCACAGCCGAGGAAAATTGAACGGCACAGCATACCCGCATATTTCTTTTTTAGTTCGACTATTGCTTGATATTCAATATTCTGTATGATTTTCTACATTTATTGAATGAAATAAAAATGAATAGAGATCCGTACATGATTGAATTGGAATTAATAGCAACAAGGAAGCTTCAAAATAACCAACGCAATGAAAATTGTGGTTTCATTGAATTAAAATCTATGGAAAACATTGAATTCTTACAGCAGAGCGCACGTCATGACCAATCATCGCACTTTCGACACTGACGAATACGAATCTCTGGTTTCCATCGTCGATTATGAAACTACGGGCGAAGGTGCGGAGGTGTAGACCTGTACCCTTTTGATCCATTTTCGCGTATCCCATCTGGAAAATTGGAGAAATCAAGACACTAATTAAAAGGATTTCAGTGGAGTTGATTTTGAATTTTTTTCTAGAGGACAGCGAGGTAAATGGACGATTGAGCACAAACTTGACCGGAATGTTTCTCTTCATATTAACTGGTGTTCAGAATTTTCATTTGATATCTATAACTAAGCATTTCATTATGTAAGACAAAAACCCCGTTTTATTATGAATAATTGCATTCGGAAAATACAATAAATTATTTATTTTATTTTTGACTTTGAATCAATCAAAATTATTGATTGATTGACTCTCATCGGTTACATTGCTTTTTGCAATGAGGATGATTATAAAAAATCCACTTAAAAAAAATCCAGTGTAACGATTTTTAAGGTCTATATTCCACCTATCGATTAATGTAATATGATGTCTATGTATATTTTTTTTATGTACTGTAATTTTTTGTTTACAGTAATTTTTAATATGGGGGTTGGCGAGCGGAGCGAGCAGGGGGCGTAGCCCCCTAATTATGGAGATAAAAATTAATGAACCGGTAAGAAAACAATACGTCCCCTGTTATAGTTAATTGAAACAAAAATTGAATGTGATAGGAAAAAGGGTACCAACACCCCGGCCTCAAGGGGCACTAGTCTTCAAAATTTAAGTTATATTTATACTACTTTAATCCAACGAATGAAAAAAAAAATGCTCACAAAAACAATTTCAGCAACAGGTCCCGTTGAATCAGCAGTGCCTATACCAATGCTGTAGGAGGCAGTGACCCCGGGAAATGCCATTGTGAGGAAAAGTAGAAGGCCCAGGGGCCTAGCGATCCATCCGGAATCCATTCGTTATCGTCTGACCTTCGATGTCGCAATGCAACTGCAAGCACAAAATCCTTTTCTATTACATCATTAGAGGAATGACGTTATAATAACATACATCGCCACTGGGTCTGGGGCTCGTCAACAGTCTTAACTGTTGGGCAAGGTCATCAGTCCTGTGCTTGATCAATAGACCAAGGCAATTTAATGCGACTCAACCAATTACTTCGAGTTTTCCTTGCACTCTAGAGATACATCTTGCTGGTTTTATTTCTTTGAAATAAGAAGCTTGATTTTTAATGGCGAATTGAATCTCTGTTCATTGCATTGCATTAATTGCATTCACGTTACAGTTATTCATTGATTAAATTTAATGATGCGTTATCGGTGATAACCGAGAAGCAATTATGGGAGACAGGTGTTGTTGATGGAAGTTGTGTAATGTTTATGAAACTCTTGTATTTACCCAAGTGCTTCTGGTTCTTATCGGGTATAAGCTATTGAGATCTATTAATTGATTGATTTATTAATTTATTTGTTTATTTGTTTATTTATTTATTTATTTATTTGTTTGTTTGTTTATTTATTTATTTATTTATTTATTATTGGTGACTTCCATCCGGAAGCCAAAGATTTCATTAAAACTTCATTTGGAATATTGAGTCACAGCTTTTTTTATTCATTTCAGAAATTTTGTATTTGGATATTAATAGTATTTGTTCAATAGAAAAAATCGATCATCATTTTCACTCTCTTGCCTTCAGATTCTCCTATTCTTAACGTAAAAAATGTGAGATAATCTCATAATTCTACAACATTTCATCAACTATTAAGTGATTTTCATTTATCTGTGTATTAAATTTTTAATTGGAGCAATAACTATTTTTGTTGTTCTGACTTATTTATTGAATTGTGCTTTAAAAAAATGATTGAAATATTATTTAAAAAAATGAATTAATTGAAAGTTAAACTACAAAATTCAAATTAAATTATTAACACGAAATTATTTTTTTTAGATGGCATAAAATTGTTATTGAATTATTTATTTTTTACAATTGTTGCTAATTACAGAAGATGCAAGAATTTGAATGAAATCATTTAATATGATTAACAATATTAATGATGTTAATATTTAACAATATCCAAATGAATAATTTGTTCACATAAGCTGAATGAATTCATTATTGTTTTCATCAACTATTACGATGATAATGAAAAATAAATTCCATCAGAATGCAATAAAATTAATCACAATTCAATTTTTTTTCATGACCATTACTGATAATAACAAAATGATAATAATAAAAAAATAAATCATGGATTTTATTCAACCTACTTATTCTCCATAAGCACCCAAGAACTACACCACGACCTTGACAATCTCCCGCTACCTCTCGAATCCTTGCAAAAACCTGTCAAGTTAGCAAAGGTCACGACCAATTTCGAAAGTCCTATGAAATAGCGATAACTTAAACCTGGACTTTGGCACAAATCTAACGAGATTCTGCAATCCTCTCACTTTCCGATCTCCTGATGAACTCCATCGTAATGCAATTACGAATCGAGAGTTAATCCTCAAACAAATATCCCCAGAGAACAGCCCAGAATGCGACTAACCCGATAGTTGATTAAATCAATGGCCGTCTAGCCTTGAAGTTGTGGAAGGTCAAGTCAGAAGTTTTGAGCCTACACTGAGAGAAAAAAATTGGTTTTGCCGAAAAATGAATTTTATGATGAAAATAAATTTTATGACGTAAATGAATATTTATGAAATTCAAAATTCGTTTATTCATGATCTTTTGCGAATGAAGTAGAACTGATGCTTAACTTTATTTTTTAGAGTGTAGCGAATATTAAAAAAAAAAGTTGAAACCATTTTGAAGGGAAAAACAGGAAAAAATGAAGTTTTTCGTGATTATACGGGGCAAAATCGATCGGGTCTGCGATTTCTCGAGTTGTTCCTGTATTCCGTAATATATCCCAAATTGTTTAGTGAGTCTCAAGGCCCCTAAAAATTCCATTAGTCATTCGGCGATTCTATTTAAAAATCCCGCAACTTTTCTCAGCGTTTTTGATAGACAATGTGCAGTAGAAACTGTTTCGTTGAAAAAAAAAGTGGAATTTGGTCTTTCTATACAACTTTCTCTCTCGAAACATTTTCTGTAGGAATTCCTTGACATGGATTTTCAAGTTTTTTCACTCCACTTCTTTCTCCTCTCATTAAAAAAACCAAGCAAAACAAAAATAAAATATTTTCTTTTAAAAACGCGCAAAATTTTCCAGCGAATGTGCTACACTCAGAGAAAAACAGCACTGATTTCAAACAAGTTGCTTGTGCAAAAAAAATCGTTTGTTGTGCGCCGAGATAGAAAATTTTTATTACAAAAATAGATTTAGTTTTTTCAAAAAACAATTAATTCTCACTACTTCTCCATTATTCAATGCTCTCATACGTATTTTGCTCCCGGCAAATGCTCGTTTTATATGCAATAATCCGAGACAAAAAATGAATTCTTAAATGAAATAATAATACCGATATGACAGCAATTTCATAACTCGGGCAAAATATTCCTTGATAAAGAAATGGTCTTGTATGAATGATTCGCCTCTTGAGTCAAAAATTTCATTGTTGTTGAAAGCAGAATAATTATTCATATTTGAGACTTTGAAATTCGAACAAAACAATAATTTTTCGGTAATTTTCCACAAACAATTTTGCTGTCCCGAACAAGACTTCTTCGAGAACTCATTCATTTTTTATTATGCATTAATTTTGTTTCTCCGCGAAACCCAAAAACTCACCGGCTTTTGAAAATCCTAAATCCCACTCCCACAAATGGTATCTCAACTGCACAATGAAGCGTTCTTCTTAGCGGCTACCTCACCACACTGGCTCGAGTCTCACCATATCCCGGCTTTTCACTCAACCCGTCAGCTAACGACAGTGTCCGGCTTATCGCAGCATCGTGGCCACTTGAGCCGTCGATTAGTCACCGAGACGATAATAATATTACCCAATTCCTTGATCTCACTCCGCCGGACATGAGTTTCTCATAACCAACCGGAATAATTTCACCTATTTCCCTCCTCACTCCAGTCAACCGCAACAACAACAGCAACAACCACAAACGGAACTAAAATAGAGCATATCCGCTAGTCCATTGTGTGTGACTGATGAAATCACTTGGCGACACAAAGGACAGCGCGATTTCCGCGGATGGAAGAAAAATATAACGCGAAAGCACTGAAGCTCGTCTCTCATTTAGTCGCCTCAGTCACTCGCGCTTTTCTTCTTCCAGTTTCTTTGGTCCCAAAGAAATGACTTGATGCCGCTCAGAAAATGGGGAATGGGTGATGCGAGACGTGAGACTAATGGGGGAACTGGATGATCCGTCTCATCGACGTATCTCAATTCCTTTTTTCGTTCTCCCCCACCTCTGGATTTTTTTCCAAGCGACTCCTCTCGTCTCGTTTGTTCCTCGTCCTCACTCGCTTGCATTTGCGTTACGAGTCAGTTCCTTCTTCTTCAACACTGATAGAATGACTCATTTATTCCAGACGATAGTTAACGATAAAATAATAGTTAACGAATGGTTCACTTGAAAGGTGAAAGTTGAGTCAAACAAAGCTCCTGAAATATGCATTTGTTAACTGTTAACGAGTGAACATTTGATGAAACCGAAGGGACCCTAGACTCCAACCAAATCCATTTGTTAACAATAACTAATCCTTTCTATCAGTGAATACGGACGATAAATTTAATAGAAAAACCTATCGAATTCGTTAGAAAATTCTGTTGAATTTCTATTGAACTGTTCTGTTAGTTTTTGGTCGATTCTATTAAAATGCTCAATAGAGAATATTCAGTAGAAAATGTCAATAGAATTCAATTTTTCTTATGCCAAGAAATTTTATACTAGTCCGAATGATAAGGACAATTTTTTCATATCAAGAAAACGAGTGCTCAAATCGATTAAAGTGGTTTTTGCATTAAAATATTTTAGAATTGAGGCTAAAAAACTATAAAATGAATTCATTCAATTTTACTTGGTTTGAGAAATCGCTTTCTTGTCATCAAGAAATTGTCCTCGTCTACAGGACAAGTACAAAATTACTTGACGAAAGTTTTTATTTTCTTATTACAAGATATTTTACTCTTGAAAATTTTCAAGTCAGAAGTTTCTTGACATAAGTAAAGACGTATTTCTCACTTGTTAACAATAACTAATCCTTTCTATCAGTGAATATGGACGATAAATTTAATAGAAAAACCTATCGAATTCGTTGGAAAATTCTATTGAATTTCTATTAAACTGTTCTGTTAGTTTTTGGCCGATTCTATTAAAATGTTCAATAGAGAATATTCAGTAGAAAATGTCAATAGAATTCAATTTTTCTTATGCCAAGAAATTTTATACTAGTCCGAATGATAAGGACAATTTTTTCATATCAAGAAAACGATTGCTCAAATCAATTAAAGTGGTTTTTGAATTAAAATATTTTAGAATCGAGACTAAAGAACTATAAAATGAATTCATTCAATTTTAATTGGTTTGAGAAATCGCTTTCTTGTCATCAAGAAATTGTCCTCGTCTACAGGACAAGTACAAAATTACTTGACGAAATTTTTTATTTTCTTATTACAAGATATTTTACTCTTGAAAATTTTCAAGTCAGAAGTTTCTTGACATAAGTAAAGACGTATTTCTCACTTGTTAACAATAACTAATCCTTTCTATCAGTGAATACGGACGATAAATTTAATAGAAAAACCTATCGAATTCGTTAGAAAATTCTGTTGAATTTCTATTGAACTGTTCTGTTAGTTTTTGGTCGATTCTATTAAAATGCTCAATAGAGAATATTCAGTAGAAAATGTCAATAGAATTCAATTTTTCTTATGCCAAGAAATTTTATACTAGTCCGAATGATAAGGACAATTTTTTCATATCAAGAAAACGAGTGCTCAAATCGATTAAAGTGGTTTTTGCATTAAAATATTTTAGAATTGAGGCTAAAAAACTATAAAATGAATTCATTCAATTTTACTTGATTTGAGAAATCGCTTTCTTGTCATCAAAAAATTGTCCTCGTCGACAGGACAAGTACAAAATTACTTGACGAAATTTTTTATTTTCTTATTACAAGATATTTTACTCTTGAAAATTTTCAAGTCAGAAGTTTCTTGACATAAGTAAAGACGTATTTCTCACTTGTTAACAATAACTAATCCTTTCTATCAGTGAATACGGACGATAAATTTAATAGAAAAACCTATCGAATTCGTTAGAAAATTCTGTTGAATTTCTATTGAACTGTTCTGTTAGTTTTTGGTCGATTCTATTAAAATGTTCAATAGAGAATATTCAGTAGAAAATGTCAATAGAATTCAATTTTTCTTATGCCAAGAAATTTTATACTAGTCCGAATGATAAGGACAATTTTTTCATATCAAGAAAACGAGTGCTCAAATCGATTAAAGTGGTTTTTGCATTAAAATATTTTAGAATTGAGGCTAAAAAACTATAAAATGAATTCATTCAATTTTACTTGGTTTGAGAAATCGCTTTCTTGTCATCAAGAAATTGTCCTCGTCTACAGGACAAGTACAAAATTACTTGACGAAATTTTTTATTTTCTTATTA
Source organism: Diachasma alloeum (assembly GCF_001412515.2). NCBI lineage: Eukaryota > Metazoa > Arthropoda > Insecta > Hymenoptera > Braconidae > Diachasma > Diachasma alloeum. The sequence continues at coordinate 603,984 of NW_021680498.1, read as the reverse complement.
CAAGATATTTTACTCTTGAAAATTTTCAAGTCAGAAGTTTCTTGACATAAGTAAAGACGTATTTCTCCGAATGATAAGGACAATTTTTTCATATCAAGAAAACGAGTGCTCAAATCGATTAAAGTGGTTTTTGCATTAAAATATTTTAGAATTGAGGCTAAAAAACTATAAAATGAATTCATTCAATTTTACTTGGTTTGAGAAATCGCTTTCTTGTCATCAAGAAATTGTCCTCGTCTACAGGACAAGTACAAAATTACTTGACGAAATTTTTTATTTTCTTATTACAAGATATTTTACTCTTGAAAATTTTCAAGTCAGAAGTTTCTTGACATAAGTAAAGACGTATTTCTCAAAAACCTTTGTTTTTGTCAGTGCAGGTTGTATTTCTTACGGGACACAATAGTCGACAAGCCCCGGAACCATTCGCGTCTCGTGCTCACGTACGCCCTTCACACAACGACCGCCAAATTTTCACGTTTATGCTTTACTTGGATATCGCCACTCGGGGTCATTATCGTTTTCAAATGTCTGATTAGTAGTATATCCATAGCTCTTCCGTCTGCTTCCGATGGACAATAGACCTGCGAATATCACCTGGTCGTGGTAAATCTGTTTAAGAAAAATCTTCTTATCTCGGGGAGTCGGTTATTCTTTCAGAGAATAATAAAAAGTGAAAGATTCAAGTTTTCCTTGAGCTCAAATGCACAAACGCCTTAATTTCGCAATTGAGTTTACCTCGGGGTTGAATGCGTTGGAGTTTTTGGAGAGTCGAGCAGATGGTGCGGCTGTTTGGTAATGATCGTGATGAAGACTGATTTATGCATTCAAGGCGTGATGGTTGCATTGAATGGTATTATCATAATAATTTGAAAAAAATCAATGGAAGAATGCAGTTACAGAGAAAAAATGTTTCTGGTCTTCAGTAACAATTTCTAGATTTCGGTGAGCTGTGGTCACAGCCAGAGAGCAAAACGTTCTGGATTTTAGCAAAATTTTCACTTATTGTAAGACAATTTTCTGTGAGAATCAGGAGAAAAGTTTTAGCTGAGGCGAAATTGGAAAATTTACCCTGCATTCCATCGAAAATTAGCCCAGTGAACGTGAATGATTGCTCAATATTATACGGAGAGAAACATTCAATAAAAATTACCAGAAAAAAACGTAAAAATTACGTTTCGAAACGTAAGCGAGCGAAGTAAAATTCAATAAAAAGCGTGAGTCGGGACTGAAATTGTTCGAATCGCCACGTAAATTCTACGATTTGTTCCGTAAAAATTAACCACCCGTCTGATGACTCACCGCTGTGGGAACAACAATTCGTTCCGTAATTTTTCCCCAATGATTGAGAAATTTTACGGAACGGAAATAGCTCCAATAATGGAAGATGCGCCATTCGAGAAGAAAGATTACCATAATCGAGAAATACATAATTCTTCACAATATCCATTGGTAGATAAAGGGTTATTTAACAAAATGGTTTTATATTATTGATGACTTGAGAGTTTACGAATTTCTTTAATAATTGTTTTTCTCTCATTCCATATCTCGTTTTATCTCTTCAACTCTTGCGGCATCACTACATAAAAAGAATATAATGTCGAGAAAGAGATATTTTTTTCCCAAGAAAAATTGTTCCCTCGAAATTATTTAGTTTAGTCAATAACATTTCCGACGATAAAATTGTAATTTCATCATATAATTATCATTTGTTCCATGGAAATTATAAGTGTTTCTTGGACAGAGACATACACTACTCAACGACGTTCCCTGGGTAAAACCGCAGCCTCATATAATTCACCGTAAAACGAATGTATTTACGAAAGATATACAAATGTCTCACGACCACAATTTTTACTGCGGAAATTATGATGTTCTGCTGGAAACTTTCATGTTTGTCCCTAAGTAAATTAGTTCAACACGAGAAAAGATCGCTTCAGGGGAACATATAATTTTGCAGCAGAACCATTTTTTTTCTCAGTGCATGTTGTGCCATTTTCTTCTACACTGGTTGAGAGAGCGCCCGCTCAGAGCGAAAAAACATGATCGAAAAGGCATTTTAGTTAGCCAAACTGTTCTTTTGTGGAGCTGACATTATCAATTTGTGAGTTAATTCATTTTCCGAGAGTTTGACGTGAAAAAATCTCGAAGGCGTTCCTCACGGAATGTCAATTTCTCATGTGTTGTATGAGATTGACAAGCAAAAAGTATGAAGTCGGCCGATTTAGAGTGTTAGAGTAGTATGAATACACTCCAGTTGAGTCGTTGAGTGTACCCAGGAGAAATAAATTCAAGAAGTAAAAAAAATATTTGTCATTGATAATATTTCCCATTTCCCAAACAAAAAATAAATAAACAAATGTTTCCTCGAATCAAGAGGGAATTGTTATCAATTTTTTGAGTCATAACAAATTCCATTTTAATGATAATTTTTTAAGTGATCGTTGACAACTCGATTTTTAGAAAAATATAATTTGTTTCGAATCTCTATAAAAAATTGAATTTTAATTGGTGTCAATGGATAGAGCTTATTAAAGTGTATATTCATCAAAATAATGAAGAAATTCAATTTATCCATTCAATTTATCTAGTCAAAAAAATAATGAAGAAAATACCATCTAAACCATCAAAAAATCGCATATTCGGACTTTTCACTCGAATTGAGCATAAAATATACTTCATTCAAGTATATTTTATACTCGAATGGGGAGTGGGTGTTTCAATTCTCGGATGAATACTTCGTATCAGCCCGGGTTGTACCAAGGGCTCTCAAGTGTAATATAAGGGTCAGACACTGAGTGTGAGAATTAAGGGTCAAAAAGTGGAGGTTAAAAAATGAGGGTCGGAATATTAGAGTCAAAAACTGAGGGCCTGAATGTAAAGGTGAAGGAATGAGGGTCAGAATGTTAGGGTTAAAAAAAGAGGGTCAGAATATTAGGGTCCAAACATTAGGGTCAGAATATAAAAGTAAAAATAGTGGGTGTCAGGCAATGAGGGTCATATAAGGGCTAAAAACGGTGATCAAGCATAATATATGACTTATATTTAGACCCTCATTGCCTGACACCCACTATTTTTACTTTTATATTCTGACCCTAATGTTTGGACCCTAATATTCTGACCCTCATTTTTTAACCTCCACTTTTTGACCCTTATATTCTGACACTTAGTGCCTGACCCTTATGTTACACTTAAGAGGGCTTGCTACGACCCGGCCTGACGCAAAACAATCATCTTCAAATTGAAATACCCATCCCCCAATTGAGTATATTTTTTTCCGTTCACCATATTTAATTATCCAAACAAAAAACATTGTAAACTTAAATTTGATCGATTACAAAGCGTCCGTTCGGAAGCAAAAACATTGACGTAGAAAACTAAAAGTGAATACCGTTGGCTTGACTCCAGTGGTGTCGTTACCAAATTTCAAAGGATCCCAACTGTTTGAGGAAGAAACAACACTTTTACTCCTAATCTCAGTGCTATTTCTTCCCCTCATTTTCCTCTTCCTCTTCCTCAGAGTTGATTGATTCACTTCTGGTGATATTCATCGTAACTCCGAATCAATCGTCATTGCAGATGGCTGTCTACTTCACTTATATTAATTTAGATGTCTTCACCGTGCGTAATGTCCGGGAGATATTCATTGTAAACTGCGGTTCTAGCTCGACTAGAAAATACACGGCGTTACTGAACACACCTGCGACCACTGTCACTTTCGATCAGCCGGCAAACCCGTCCCAGTGGGCTCCGTGTGCCACCAGTTGGAGAAAGTAAGAGGAAGAAATATCTTGCACAATTGCCTCCCAATCGATTCGACGAGGTCGCTTGGAGTCCACTGATTATAGAATCGTATAGTCACGTGAATACGTCATACACATGGATGAAAGTGTTTTTTTGCGCTATTTTTTGTTGGGTAATGAGTAACCCTGAATTTTGAATGAAACTTGATTAGCGTGATTGCACTATCAAAATTGCTGATTAGGTGATACACTGATAGAAAATTTCTACTGAAATGTTCGGTATGAGGCTTGGAAATTTCTAACGAGTACCATTCATATTTATATTTACAGAAATCTTAAGGAATTTTGTCATTATAAATTCATAATTTCATGGAAAAATTGGGGGGAACTGTAAATTACCGTTCAATTATTCCGGAAAAATCAGGGAAATTCTCAGAAATCTTTACTTGAATTCCAGACTCCATTCCTGCAATTCCGAGAATTTTAGAGGAATTCCATGACAATTCAAGAGCATTTCGCACTGAATATTCGTTTCCACTTGAATATTCAGTAGTGATACCCCAAGAGCTTCAAAATTATTGGGCATTTCCCGATAGCTTCGTTGCAAACAAATGAGGGTGTCAAGTTTTGCAGGTTGAAAAATCCCGAGCGCTTGCGTGAGGGATTTTTCTGCAAAACTTGGCACGATGGTTTGTTTGCAGGGGGGCTTGAGGGAAATACTCGATTAATTTTGAATCTCGAGGGGGATTTGTCGGATTATTTTTCCCAATCAGATTTTGACCAAGTAGAGTGCAGTGGACAACATCAGGAGGTGAATTGGGAAAGATTTGAACAAATTATGTTAATAAAATAACCCGATTTCCATAGGCTGTCAAATATAAGATTCTATCTGGAATGAGCCGAAAAAATGAAGAGTTACTGCGAAATATTCAGGTAAAAAAAATGAAGAACTACTGCGAAATATTCAAAAGCTAGGGGAAAATATCCGAAGTAAAACTGTTGGGTAGCCTCAAATACTGCGCTCTGATTGGTCGAAATCCGACTGGGAAAAATCAGCTGGAAAAAATTCGATTTTGCCGAAAGTCGACTTTTCCCAGGGAAAAATCCAAGATTCTGACACTTTGGCCTCGGGTGAGAAAAAAAAAATTTATTTCGACATTTCTCGCGTCTCTGGAGGTTTCATTGGTATCAGAGGGGCCAATAAATACAGAATCAACATGCAGTTGACGGAAAAATTCGATTTTGCCGAAAGTCGACTTTTCCCGGGGAAAAATCAAAGATTTGACACTTTGACCTCGGGTGAAAAAAAAAATTTTCATTTCGACATTTCTCGCGCCTCTGGAGGTTTCATTGGTATCAGAGGGGCCAATAAATACAGAATCAACATGCAGTTGACGGAAAAATTCGATTTTGCCGAAAGTCGACTTTTCCCAGGGAAAAATCCAAGATTCTGACACTTTGGCCTCGGGTGAAAAAAAAAAAATTCATTTCGACATTTCTCGCGCCTCTGGAGGTTTCATTGGTATCAGAGGGGCCAATAAATATAGAATCAACATTCAGTTGACGGAAAAATTCGATTTTGCCGAAAGTCGACTTTCCCCAGGGAAAAATCAAAGATTTGACACTTTGACCTCGGGTGAGAAAAAAAAAATTTATTTCGACATTTCTCGCGCCTCCGGAGGTTTCATTGGTATCAGAGGGGCCAATAAATACAGAATCAACATTCAGTTGACGAAAAAACTCGATTTTGCCGAAAGTCGACTTTCCCCGGGGAAAAATCAAAGATTTGACACTTTGACCTCGGGTGAAAAAAAAAATTTCATTTCGACATTTCTCGCGCCTCTGGAGGTTTCATTGGTATCAGAGGGGCCAATAAATACAGAATCAACATTCAGTTGATGAAAAAATTCGATTCTGCCGAAAGTCGACTTTCTTTCCAAGAAAATTCAAGATCTGAAGAACAACATATGAAAAAAAAATTAATAATAAAATCATTCTGATAATAAAATGTATGATTTTATCATAACATTGATTTCATTTTCTTTCCGTCACACAACTGGAATCCCATTTTCAAAGGAATTCCTCAGTTCATTCAGGAAGTATTCTCATTCGGAGAAATGTGAGATATTGCAATGCGAACAAACCCCCGGAATTTGATTGAAACGCAAAATCAAAATTTCGCAGGTAAAAAAGAATAGTTGAATTGTGCGTATGCAGAAGTCATTCAACCGACGGCCACAAAATTTCGACATACCGCATGGTAAAGAGGACGGGCTACTTCATTCGTTTCAAAAAAGCTGACGATGAAAAATAATACCACGATAGCGCTCGTATTCCCTCCTGCCTCGAAAAAATTGTTTCATTCCTCTGTGAAACGGCATTCTGCGTAGTGCCTTGTTGACAGTGATATTTATTTCTCGATTTTCGCGTTGGCCAGAGGAAGAGGATTCTTGTCGTTCCCCAAATTCTTTTTCGGAATATTGAGTATCTCGTTGGTTCAAATGGGGGATCCCGAGAAATCGAATTTACCGGGGCCAGGGGATACTGCTGTGCAAAATTGTGGAGTAACCGGCAAAGCCAATGATGTGGGACATTTGAATAGTCGCACCAGGCGGAAATTGCAGGAGATCAAATACGAGATGATGAGTGGACATCCTCAGGCCGTAGCGAGATACAGATTCATGTTAATAATCGGATTCACTGCGGTAATTCTGGCTTCGATTTTCGTCGGCTCAGTCATCTACACGTCATTTCAAACAGGTAATTTCATCGTTGGATTCAATCAGGGTATTTATATAATTCAGTAGCGAAATGGTGAAAGGTACAAGTCAATTTTGACTATTGACCAGTTTTCAATGAATGTCTCGGAATCTAAAGGCAATGGCAAAATTTTTGTTGTAACCTTTTTTGGAGGGCTGATTGAGGGCTACAACAAATGTAAGTAGGAAAATTTCGCTATCTCTCTTAGATTCGGAAATATTCCACAAAAAGTCAAGACTTAAACCGTTTTATCACTTCGCTGCTGAATTCTATAAAAATTCCTGTCAAAACGGTTGAAAGAAATTGATAGAAATCGGTTTTGCATTCGGCAGGAAATTCTATCGGATTTCTTCTGAAAATTCTGTTATTTTTTTACAAATTTTTGGAATAGAAAATGCTAAAGAGAATTTATTTTACGGAAAAAAAATAATTTTCCATAAAAACTCCTCGACATGAATTGTCCAAGTTTGTTCCACTGCATTTTTTATTTTCTATTTAAAAAACGCAAGCAAAAAAACTTGCGAAATTTGAACTCGCGAATCACTACAGAAATAAATTTAACGGAATGAATTGGATTGAAAGATCTAATTTAATTTATTTTCTCGAATACAATTTTTTTATTAAATATTTCAGTTAGAAAAAAGCGAATTGAAAAGCTGGAAATTTTTTTAATAGAATTGGCGAAAAAATAATCAAATTTTCCGTAGAAGTTTGGTAGGAATTCTATAGAATTCGCTGGCGATTGTGCGAGTTTTCTTAGGAATTTTGTTCGTACGAGAACACCTTCGTCCAGACGACTATGTATTTGAACATCTCAGTTTACGACTTCCCCAACTAAATTATGTGATGAAACATCAAAAATTGATAACCAATCAGTAAATCCAGATTTAGAAACAATACAGCATTAAAAATTTTTTTTTTTCAGAGATGAATAATTGAATTTCCTCAAAAAACCGTCGATTTTTTTCATCAAATGAAAAAAATTAATTTTTAATTTTCATTTGAATCCAAAATATAAAAATCGAAATCGAATACCAACATTCATGTTGTATTTCGCGAATGACAACACGAATTCTATTGATTATATTAATAATTCGCAATAATCATTTCACTAATAATTAACTTGAACTCAACTAATAATTCTCAATAATAAATTAAATTAACTTTCAATCGATTTGTTGCAATATCAAAATGATTAAATTCCAATATAAAAGCCCAATAATTGAAAAAATATAAAATAATTTCCAGAAGTGATTCCCACGTCACCAGACCCCCCGCCGCCGACCATCGACTCCGATTACGACCTCTCTGAGTTGCCCGAGGTGTTCACCAGCGTCGTCTACCGAAAAATCGACCCGAACCTCATCTACAACATGATCGTAAATGACCCAAAAAATCGGCGTCGCCGATCCGCCGAGGACGCAAAAGAGAATGAAATTGAATCCGGGGAGCGGGACACGGAGAATCGCCCGACAGAATACATCACTCAGAAGTCAACCTGTAAAGCACGCTTCGACGCCTGTCAATCCATCCTCAATAACATGCAGGCATTGACATCGACCGCAAGTGAGAGTATAGATACCTTGAAGGGTCTTTTGTCCTCTATAAATAAGCCCAACGGTGCCCTCTCCGAGTTTCTTCAATGTATCGAGTGCCAAAATCTGAAGAAATCGAGAGTCTCTAATAATAATTCACTTGCTTTGCTGGAGACGTCCCAGAATTCTTCGAGCTCGGTGATCCAGAGGGCGGACGGTCGGCCGTTCCAGCCACCTCTCGATATTAAAATCGTTCAAAATTCTGCTGGAGGGAATCTCAGTGGGGGAGTCAACAGAACGATCGCCACTAATTTAACGGAACTCCCGGATGAGGTCCCCGGGACTGCGAAGGACACGACAATTCACGGGGTACCGATCGTTCAGGAATCGTCGGAGGAAGTGGTTCGAGAAGGTAATGCGGTGATGGAATATTTCGCGTTCGATCTCAAATGATTGGTGAATTTTTTTTATGAAATACACTGAGGGCACGGACGAAAAAATGTAAATCTGTCGAATTCGTTAGAAAATTCTATTGAATTTCTATTGAACTGTTCTATTAGTCTTCGGCCGATTCCATTGAAATGTTCAATAGAAAATATTCAGTAGAAAAAGTCAATAGAATTCAATTTTTCTGTATAACTTATTCTATTGAGATATTTTCTATAGAATTTCCTCGGCTCAAATTTGTCAAGTTTTTTCGTTTGATTTGTTCTTGATGAGAAGAAAAGAAAAATAGAATGAAAAAAACTTGGAAAATTTGAGTCGAGCAAATTCTATAGAAAATATATAAGAAGAATAATTATATAGAAAAGTCGAATTTTGTTCGACTCCTAGAGAATTTCCTAATTTTTGACACCAATTTCGTTTGCCGACAATTGGTTGCCGAGATCTTCGAACATGCTAAATTTATTTATAACAAACAAATTATTCAACAAATCGAAATTTAACTTCTGCCATTCGATAGAAGGATCATTGAAGTATTTTCAGTAAAAATTTCAAGATTTTTGGGGGAAATTTTGTCGATAAACGAGATGATTTAATATGATTGAATCGGTTGGATGTAAAATTTCCATCTACAACTTTTGTTCATAGAAAAAAATATTATAAATGCATTAAAAAAAAATAAAATAAAATAGTTCACTGTAGAGAGAATTCTATTGACTTTCCAAATATCTTTTCCAACTGTCAATATGTCTCTTAGAGTTCGAGAAAATGATTTTTTACTGCAGACGAAACGGGTCGATACCATGCATCGACCCATAAACTTATTGTCCTATCGGCCAGGGTCAATGGATGGTATCGCCGCCGTACGTGAGGGGTTAAACATGATGAAAATACCCGGCACTTGCCACGGAAAATCCATCCAAAAATGTCCAACAGTTCTCTGCATTCACCACTACTTTTCTCCTCTCCAACAGCGAAATCAGATGGCCCAGTGAAGTACCATTTTCCGCTGCTGCCGACCGCTAGATCCCGCGATTATCCGTCCGCTTTCCCGAGCGAAGTTCGCACCGCAGAGCGTCCCGAAGTGCTGTCAGTCCAGGGACCCGCACTGATGGGTAATTTTCCCAAGACGATGCAGGTACAGTTCCGGCCAAATGAACATTACGAGACCAATCCCCCGGTAATTCCAACAGCGGAAACTGTCAAAACGGGTCAGCAAGTTCAGATAAATCCTCAGATGCCCTTCACCAAAGGTACCGTCTGCTATTACGGTTATCCCCCGGTCCAAGTACCTACGGGAGTGCAGGTTCCCCTGGGTTTTCTCCAGCCCTCAGCCGTTCCATATCCGTCTGGCGCCGGTCAATACCAAGGGCCTGTTCAGTATCCCCCGAGGGGTTTCACCTCACCGGGACAAGGATTCCCCAGTTTTCAATCAGCAGCCGTACAAAATGGACCGTATGGTGCCGCCCAAATTAATCCTGGAGGGCATCCCGGCATCTGGATGCCACCCACGGGCCCTGGGCAGGGGTTTCCGCGGGCTGGTCCCCAAGCGCAGTCATATTACTGCATCTTTACGCCACCAACCGGTGCTCAATTCCCTGGAGCCCCCAACATTCAGAGAAATTCAGATGCTGGTAGAGCCAATTCTGAGAATCTGGTGGGCGACGCGGGACGTGGTGGGAAGGAGTGGTATGATAATAGTGTATACTCAGGTGAGATTATTGAATGCCGTAATAGAATGCATAACTTTGTTAATTTCTCAAGACTGCTGAAATATATTCATGACATTCAGATGGTAATTCGAAGTCGGCTCTCGGAACTGTTACAAATTCATTAGAATATCGAGAGTGCACGGAGGGATAAGTTGGATGAAAATTATCTGTAAAATCGCGCAAGTTTAGTGTGCGGACAGGTAATGGTACGACAAAACGTCAATTCAATGAAAAATACTTTTTTGTGATAGCTTCCTGATAAGTGCACTTTTCGAAAGGATTTAGTGTGCGTAGACTGTTAGAAAATTACTTTTAAAATTTTGAATGAAACTTCAAGTTTTGACCCGATACCTTTTGCGAGGCTCTTTTGATTGGCAGCTTTGAATGACAGCTTTCCATAGTTGTTTCTTATTTACTATATCTTTAAACATCACGTTATCTATCAATAATGAAAATAGAAATTTAAAAAAATGGGTGAATAATTTTTTTTGGAAATAAAAAATGGTCAGCTCAATTTACAAATAGAAATGAAACATTGATATCAAAAATTGAAAATGCCTTCCTCCGATGAGAAACTATCCATCAAATTGATCTTCCAAAATCTCTCGTAAATGAGGAATCGGAAGAAGGAATACTCAACTATTCCAAGAATGACTTCACACCTCTGAGGAAATTAAGAGCATTGGAAAGTCGATAAATTGCACCGTCTTGAGGAATCTGCATATCAAATAACTATTTTAGAAGTTGACAATTCCTTCAAACTCCATAAAATCTTTGGAGGCAAAAGAACACGGGCATCTTGGAATTACCAGATAATTTATCGACGTATTTCTTTCCCGAAAGTTCAAGTTGTTTTCAAATCTTTTCCAGTCTCAGATGTTTTTACAACGGAAAACTGCTGAGAAGAAACTTCTGTATTGAGAGTCCTCGAGAGAATTATGGAGATTTCTAAAGTGCAAACGTATAATTTCTGCCCATAAAAACAGCATCAATTTATCACGTTTGATGAAAGAAAAGTTATCACATTAGAGAAAAGTGGAGATTCTCCTCCCATTGCATTATCAGATAATTACGAATGATATACTTGCTGAATCATTCAACAGAAAAAACTAGTGCAGTCGTTGGAAAATTCTCTCAGACTTCTAAATTACAACTTCTTTTCGTTTTTCGCCAATTCCATTCATTTGAATTGTAAATATTTTACAGAAAAAAAAATTAGGAATCTAATCAATAAACAATCAAATGGAATTGATTTGTTTAACAATATTTTCCATTGAACATTTCTATAAACTAGAAAAGGATCGCGCGCGCATGCTCAAGTTAGTGTTTCATTGAATTCATAAATGAATAATAATAAAATGAATACTAAATAAGGAAATTAAGGTAAAGTTTTAATCACGATCTATCGCAGCTAGAATCATATTATTTCGGACAATAAATAATTGCTTCATCTCATGAGATATTCAAATTGCCATAAGGTATCTAGAACAAAATCCATTCATTAATAACTGTTGGTGATTGTTGGTTAGCAGGTTTTGAATATTTTTTTTCAGTAGCGAAGTTGTAAAATGGTATAAGTCAATTTTGACTATTGACCAGTTTTCAATGAATATCTCGGAATCTAAGGGAGGTAGCAAAATTTTGTTAGAACCTTTTTTGTAGAGCCGACTGAGAGCTACAATAAATGTAATTACGAAAATTTCGCAATCTCCCTTAGATTCCAAAATATTCTTCAAAATCTCAACGGGGAGATAGGTCGACTTAAACTGCTTTACCACTTCGCTACGATTTTAAATATTCATCTCCAAAGGAAATAAGAAATGATGTGTAAAATCTAGGATCCTCTGCAAAGATTATCCTTGTTCCTAAGCTTAAGGATATCCCTGGCGCAATAGATTGCTGACAAAAAAGATGACATCAATTTTTTTAGAGAGGAAAAAACTCGTGGCGAAGCTGATGCTGAACAATTTTCAGTAGAAATTCAATGGAATTTTGCAGAGAATGCGTTGAGTTCTTCAACTTCATTTTTTCGTAGATGTATTTCAACCGCAATCATAAAGATTTATCATATTCCAGGATACCCTAAACAATGTAGACAAGATCAGCATTTGTGCATGGACGGTAGCATATGCATCTCAAAGCTGGAGTGGTGCGACGGGCGTATCAACTGTCCGGATGCCAGTGACGAGATGAGATGTTCCTGTCAGGATAGGATCAATAAAGATAAACTCTGCGATGGGTACTTTGACTGCCCCCGCGGTGAAGATGAACTCGGCTGTTTCGGTGAGCACTCTATTGCAATAACTTGCAATTTACGTCGATTCAAAGAACCTCCCGCGTAGGAAATTATCCAATTATCCTTCTTTATTAACTCGCGAATTAAAATTGATCATCTCCGAGGGAGCTGGTGAAGCGCAGTGAAATAATATCTCAGGATTTGTTTTTGAAAGTGCTCGTGCGCATCTCGCCAGGTGGCGCGAGGCTCCAGTAAAACCGGGGAATAACAGAAGTTGAATTGCACGACCGCTGGTTTTGAAACTCACGTCGCTGCGCATGAATTTACTTATCGACTGTTGGTTCGAGATGTAGCGCGCGAATATACTCAAGTCATCGGAACTTGAGTTATTACGAATTATCTTGTGGGTCATTGAATTGACTGAATTTTTTTTCTCTCAGCATTTCAACCGATGCAGGGTGTCCCAAAATGGTTCGGACATAGCGTGAGGGTAGCTCCGGACTTTCATTTGAGTCTCATTGAACTCTGAGTTTTCTGACATTTTACAATTATTTTGTTATCTAGCCCCTCACGTAAGGGGTCGTGGTCAATGCATGGTATCGACTCTTCCGTCAACATATCCTCAACCGGATGCGGAAATGTGCAGAAATTCCCGGGAATGAAAAAAAATTATGAACGAATGAAAAATCTCTATCGTCACCTTTAATCATCTGCCCTCTGCAAATGTTTGGCCACAAAAAAGTTTCCGGATATTTCGCTCTCCAATCGCCGACGTCCTGAGTAATTACGTAATTAACAGACATTTCACGTTCGACCTCGCTCGTTTGACCGCTTTACCACCGAAATCATCAGCCTTTTGAGCCGATAAACTGTGATTCCAGGATGTCCACCGGACTCGTTCAGTTGCCAGGACTGGAGCAGACGCTTCAGACGGGAAAACTGTGTTCCCATGACACAGAGATGCGACGGGATTCCCCAATGTCCGAACAGTAGGGACGAAGTTGAGTGCACCATGCTGACTCAATCAATGGCCAATGATCAAGATGTAATTATTACTTATCAAGTATTATTAAAATACAAACAATACAAGATATTGTTGGAAAAATTTCTAATTTTACTGGACATTCCATGGAATTCCATATTTTTGAGCAGAAAAATGCGAATTCTCCAACTATCTCGAATTTGTAATGAAAAAAAATGAATATTCGGTACGATATAACGCTGAACTTTCAATGAATTATCAACTCATGATTGAATTTACCTAAATTTCCCTCATTTTAATGAAATTATGCGGAATAATTGAACTCAAATTTACAGTTTCCATCTATTTGTTTCATCAAATTATGTGTGACACTATCAAAATTGTTTGTAGGTCTTTCTCACTGGTTACTTAACCGGGTTCCTCCACAAAAATCACAAAGGAAAATGGTACCCGGTCTGCGTGGCATCCCAGCAATGGGCCATTGACGCTTGTGCTGCTGAAACAGGCACCTTAATCAGGTAAGAGTCAATCCCACCACAAAAACCAAAAAAATGTGTGAAATTATTCCAGACGTAATTTCTCCACGTCTTAACACTCCACATCACTCCCGATCAAAATCCTAAAATACAAAAATCCGATAGACACAAAGGTTCCATTCGGAAGCAAAAACGAGCCGATAACAATCGACAACTTCCATCAATTCCAGAGAACTCCCGAAGATCGAGGCCAAGATAATTCCCCAGGGCATGAACCACGGCCCCTACCTCGCAGTGACGCCGACAAACGAAGCGGAGCTTATACCAAGCTGTAACAATCAAGCACTCTTCGTCGAGTGTCCACCAATTCCCTGTGGTACTCGAGTTATGTCTGAAGATCGTTACCGGCCTTTTGGAATGTACGAGGATTCACTCGTCGCATCTGGAATCAACGGGAGTGCGCCGACTTCTGATGATTACACGACCGCAATGATTCAGAAATTGAGGGAAGCTATGAACGCTCTGGGCAAGGAGGACTCGAAATCCGAAAAGTGTAGAACTACTCGTGGAGTACTTGAAGATCTCAGAGCTGTTTCCAATTTAAGACAGTCGTTGCCTGATGCGACGGATATGGCTGAGTACAGGGCCAAAGTGATCCAGGAGTTGAATGAGACTCTCCATGCTTTGGTCGAGGAACAGAAGATGAAGTATTTGGTGACTACTCAGGGCCCTTTGGACAGATTGGGGAAGGAATACCAGGCGGGTGTTCGCACTTTGAACAAGGAGAACCCGACCACCGAAAGGGGTAATGCGATGACTGATAGATTGCCTTCAGACTTTAGGATCGTTGGAGGAAGAACCAGTCAGCCTCAGGCCTGGCCGTTCCTCGTGGCTGTGTACAAGGATGGATACTTCCACTGTGGGGCCGTTATCCTGGATGAACATTGGATCATGACTGCTGCACATTGTGTTGATGGGTTCGTATTGGGGGACAGTCTTTTTGGGGGAGGAAGCTTTGCATGATTTCATTTCAGTGATATTGTTGTTGGATGTTAATAAACTGACACGTTTGTTGCAGTGAAAATGTCTCGGTTCCGCGCAATAACTGAGTCATTCACTAGAAAAAATCGGCATTTGGAATTAAATGAATGATTTATTTGAACCAGACTGTTGGAAAAATATGGGAGTTTCGTATACAGTAAACTAGTAATTTTTGGGAGTGATATAGATTTGATTTAGGGGATGAAGAATTATGACATTTCAGATTTTAATCGAAATTCATTAAAATTGCAAATTTTTGAGGATTAGGAAGGCGAGAATTGCACAACTTCTCTGAATTTTCAACCAAAATATGAATATTCACTACCGAATTATGCTAACCTCTCAATTTATTGAAAATTCAGTCTGATTTACAGCAATTTCTAATGATGCAATTAAAATTTACAGACCCAATTGATGTTTCTATGAAATTTAGAACTTTTAATGACGAAATTTCTTGAAATTTCAGTGTAGCTAAAATGCGATAAAAATTTCCAATAAGTGTACCACAAATTTCATCTAAAAATGTTTAATAGCGCTGATGAAGCTCTCTTACATTTTAATGGATTTATTCTTCCGGTCGTCTAAACAATGAAATTAAGAAAACATTTATTCATTTTTTTGTAAACTATTTCATTCGAATACAGTTCAGTTAATCATAATATGAAATCAATATTCATATTATGATAGAATGGCTTGACAATTATTCTTCTGCTCCAATCAATTTCGTTTAGACGGCAATACAAACCATTTTGAAGAAGATAATCGTCTCCCATCCACAATTAATGTTCGATAAAATGACTTGATTATTGCTTCAACGTTCAATTCTCCCGAGTTATTTCTCTCACTGCTTCTCTCCACGAATTCCAGATACAAGACACATTATTATGAGATCCAGGCCGGTTTACTGCGTCGATATTCCTACTCTCCAATGGCTCAATCGCGTCGGGCTCGTTACATCGTCCCTCATCCGGCTTATAATAGAGCAACTATGGCCAATGATATCGCACTTATTAAATTGAACGAACCTTTACGCTTCAATCGCTGGATCCGACCGACTTGTCTGCCTCAAGATATGTGGAATTTCGATCCAACACCTCAGACTACTTGCATTACGATTGGATGGGGTGCTACGGTGGAGCATGGACCTGATCGTGAGTGAATAGACAAAAAACAGAATCCAACAGTCCAAAACTGTTTAATTGTTTTAGGGATACTTGGGAAATTAATTAATTCACGAATCAATTAGTCAAATCTTGTATGTAATCATGAATATTCTGTATTCATTGATATCAAATGTGATTTTTTTGCTAATTTCGAGATTTAATTTCCTAGCGAAATGAACAGCAATCCATTGATGAAAATGTAGATGATCAATTTACCAGTGAATTGATTTATTCAGAATAATTAATGATTCATCATTCGTGGTCGTCATCATTCCAAAACTGATTAATTATTTTCGGGATAGTTGGGGTATTAATGAATTCACGAAACAATTTGTTCAATTTTATTCGTAATCATGAATATTTTATATTCATTGATATCGAATGTGAAATTTTCGAAGAATTTAATTCAATTCCACTGCTGCATTGACACATCATAAATTAATGAACTAATCAATCTTTGATTAATTCATATAATAGATTGATTCATAGATCGCTAATTGTTCACAGCTGACGATTTGAGAGAAGTTGAAGTCCCAATTCTTCCTGAATGCAAACACGACGTGGACAGAACCGATGGCGAAATTTGCGCTGGAGTATCCCAGGGAGGCAAGGATGCATGCCAAGGTGATAGCGGCGGTCCTCTCATGTGCAAATATCCCAGATCCGACAATCAATGGTACGCCGCTGGTGTTGTAAGCCATGGTGAAGGTTGTGGACGTGAAAATGAACCCGGAGTGTACACCAGAGTCAGCAAACACAAGAAGTGGATCGATGACGTCAGGAGTAAGTCCCAAAATTACAACTTATTTATTCAACAATTGCATTTTCCTGGAATTAAGGAATTATACAGTCACTGAGATCTTTGTCAGTACGAGTTCCTTCAATTACGACTCAGAGTTTTCCCAATTTCTTTTTTGAAAGTAACTCATGCTTGAAATTAATCCACCAGAGTTGGAAATTTAGACACTTTTGTCCTCTTTCTTAAGGTATTTGTGTCCCCAAATATAAGTCGTGTCTTATTCGGGGATCTTTTGTTTAAAACTTATGATGCTTCATTTATTCTTCCAAACACTTCAATCATTTTCTCTTAATGATCGACCATATTGCATGAAAAGAGGTAATCATTTTGTCCCTGATAATTTTGCTGACGTTAAAAATAGCGGCGATGAAGCATAATTTGAAGGGAGTTACGAAAACAAAAGCAGAAGATTGATAAAGTGATACAATCCCTTATTATTTTTGGACATAAACGATTGAAAATTCCTGGTAATTTCTCAATTACCATTCAAACATAGATTATGAAATTATGTTACGTGAAAGAATCTAAAATTGACCGGAAGATTGGTCTGAGTTAAGATGAATCAACTTCTCTCCTCCACAACACAAAATTGCTAATTCGTGAAATCAACCGGTCTTCGCTTTTACCCCAGGATTTTTCCTGAGCCTAACGTTCAAGATTTCGACCCTCTTCTACATCCTCAAGACCCTAGCGTTTCACATCTTCAGTTCTTCAGTTCCCCTCATTATTTTTCAGCTTCCTTCATCCCCCCATCCGAAGTGCAAACATTCCCATGCCCCGGTTTCGTCTGCAACGGAGGCCTCGGTAAATGCCTCCCCGCTAACCGTCGATGCAACGGCATCGTCGACTGCCTCGATGCAGACGACGAGCTCAACTGTCCTAACCCATCCGCTTTCCTTCACTTACGAAATTCCCAGAACTCTCCCCAAACCCCCGTCAACTCCCACACCAACAGCTATAATCCCTCCCCCAGAATCTCCGTCATCGAAGTATTCCCCGAACCCTCGTCAATCGCCCCTCCAACCCCCCCGCCGCAGCCGTCCTCCACATCCCCTAGAGCCCCTCCACCACAGCCATCATTCCCATCCCCCACTCCCACTCCTCCGCAAACGACCCCTAGAATGGAACCAAACGAAAATACAACAAAACTCCCAACACCTTCATCATTCCCTACCACACGAGTCACTAGCCCCCCGCCTACTTTCCGTCCCGAAATCTTCGACGGTTCATCACACTTCAGATGCACCAAAATGCCTCAAACCATTCCCCTCCACAAGCGTTGCGACAAAACCATCGACTGCGAGGACGGTACCGACGAGGAGAGCTGCACCTGCCGAGACATCCTCTTGATCAATATGCCCTCAGCGATCTGCGATGGTCACCTCGATTGCTACGACGGAACCGACGAGAAGAACTGCACCTTATGCCAGGATGATCAGTTCGTCTGCAGTAGAAGTGGTGCCTGCATCCCGAAGTTCCAAGTCTGCGACACGGAAACTCAATGCCCCCTGAAGGAAGACGAATTCGACTGCTTCACCCTGAGCAACAATGACCGCATCGTCTACGACCTTGAAAATCGTACGTATCTGAACCAAGAAGGTGTTG
Source organism: Diachasma alloeum (assembly GCF_001412515.2). Classification (NCBI taxonomy): domain Eukaryota; kingdom Metazoa; phylum Arthropoda; class Insecta; order Hymenoptera; family Braconidae; genus Diachasma; species Diachasma alloeum. The sequence continues at coordinate 585,488 of NW_021680498.1, read as the reverse complement.
TGACCAGAATCACTAATGGAGTCTGGAGGCCAGTTTGCTCCACCTACGATGCAGAAGGTTCACGCGACATAGCCGCAAACATTTGTTTCTACCTGGGTCTGAAGGGTTACGAGTCCGTGAAGAACGTCACAGTTATGAACGAACCTCTGACGTTTGTGCACTCAACACCAAATAATTTGATCCCCTACAAATATCCCGAGGTGTTGATGCCCCCAAAGAACGACTCCAAGACCTGTCAGGGATTATACGTGAAATGTCAGACAGCTTTGACGAGTTCGGTGGAGTCTCACAGGGTTGAGCATGTTCGTAACAATCCTGTGAACACGAGTTATCTGCTTCCCTGGGAGGCAGCTGTGTTCGTAGACGGTCGTTATCACTGTCCGGGGGTCCTGTTGGAGCACGCCTGGGTGCTGACGAGTCCCAGATGTACGCAGAATCTCGACCTGAGGAGCAATTATACTACTGTGGTTGTGGGACTGTCGCCAACCTTTCGGTACGCGGATGGACCTCACCAGCAGGTGGTGAAGGTGAGCTCTGTGAGGCCTGTTGATCCCAAACGATCGGAAGCTTCGCTGCTTCATTTGAAGACTCCTGTCAATATGACAAGGGGCGTCAAGCCAGTCTTCTACGATAAGCTGATCTTCCCTTCGAGTGATGATGATGAGTGCGTTGCATTGGGGACTGATGACAAGTTTGAAAGCAGGAAAACTTTCTTCAAGCCGGTTACCGAGGGCTGTGCTAATTGTCACAGGTGCTTTGTCAATGGCACCAGCGAATTTTGTAGGAAAAATGAGACTCAGAGTTGGGACGGAGTTGTCGTTTGCAGGGGGAAGGGTGGGTGGTATCCAACTGCTGTCTTTCAGGATAAAGACATGATGTGCGGGTTCAAGACACCTCAGACTCTGACCAGCATTGATTACTACAATTCGTATATCACTCAGGCAATGGATAGGAAGATTGATGCTGTGCAGGCGCCAGAGTGTGAGGGGTTGAGGTGTGACATCGGCAATTGCGTACCTTGGGGGAAGATTTGCGATGGTGTTGAGGACTGCAGGGATGGGGAGGACGAGGCCCACGGGAGGTGTGAGCTGAGGAGGGTGAACTGTGAGAGATCGGGGGGCATTGGGTGCACTTGCGGAATGACGGAGTTGAGGTGCAGGACTGGACAGTGTGTGGGAAAGGAGAAATTCTGTGATGGCACTCGTGACTGCTTGGATGGAAGTGATGAGCCAGAGAATTGCTCTTGCGGGGAGTATCTCAAGTTGACGATGCCCAGGCAGGTCTGCGATAATGTTCGACATTGTTGGGATAAGACGGATGAGACTGATGAGGAGTGCTTGTGCAAGGATTCGAGTTTCCAATGTTATAATAAGTAAGTGGAAATTGAGAGATGCCGGTTATCATCACATTCTTAACAGAAAGGACTGGTTTAGGGCGACGTCGACTAATCATTTGTGACTTAGTCATTTGGTCATGTTCGAGTTGATTATTCGTTGGTACAGGGTATACCGAAATATCGTGAGGGTAGCTTGGGAGGCGAAAACTCTAATGAGTTTTTTATCTTCAAAGAAGAAAAGGGAAGCCGATCGAACGCTATTCTCCAATAGAAAGATCATATTTCCAATAGAAAGATTACAATAATAGTTGTCAATTATTTGATAATACCGTTAGGGTCATAAGGGCCATAAGGGTCACAGGGTACAGCAAGGTTGCAAGGGACAATAGGGTCAATAGAGTCAAAATCCCTTATTTGATCATTGTGCATTCAATGGCCAATCGATTGCCATCATTTTCATTTATCCAGACAAAGTGAGAGAAGAATTATGAATTTTCAAAAAGAGGAGGATTTTGCGGATTTTTGGTCTGTTCACGAATAACTCCTTAACAAAGCCCTTAACCCCTCCGAGCTGCCCTTACGATATGACAGATCATTTTCGGAACATCATGTAGTCAACAAATCTTGTTAACAATGAACGTATCATTCTATCGGCATGCAGACGCCTGTGCGTAGCCAATCAGAATGGAGCGAGTGGAATTGGCGGGAAAATTTTGCGATCTCATTGGTTACTCAGACGCGTCTTCGAGTCGGTTACATTCCCGGGACATGCGCCCATCTGTAGCCCATCTGTTCTTTGATTCAGTCGATCTGTTCATTGATTCAATTAATTATCGTTTCTGTAGCACAATACAAAATGGCCCTTGCGTACCACCCGATTTCGTTTGTGATGGTTACAACGACTGCGAGAATGCTGCAGACGAGATGAACTGCAGAACAATCAAGGGACATCGAGACGATCCGTGAGTAGTTGTAATCCTCCAAAACTATTTTAATATAACCGGCATAGATATCCAATTCCTGATTGATTGCTCCCCCTCCACCAATCGCGTTGTATAATGTTATTTTGAGAATCTTTAGAAAAAATCGAGAAAGGCTAACAGAAAGGGATGAAAAAAATTATTTAACCGTAGAAGAATTCAAATATGATCTAAATATTTAATTGAAGAGGACAGAATTTTTTTGCTCAGGGGTTGATTGTCTGCAATATATAATAGTTAATTTTAACTGCCCTAAAAGTGTTAAGGACCGCTTACACCACCTTTAGAGCATTAGCAATCATGAAATACATAAACGATCACAAAAATACAAAAAAAAGAAATCTCAATATTTCTTGAAATTTCAATTTTGAGTTCAGATTTTGCTCTTTTTCAACTATGAAGGAATAAATTTTAGTCNTTTTTTTTTTTTTTTTTTTTTTTTTTTTTTTTTTTTTTTTTTTTTTTTTTTTTTTTTTTTTTTTTTTTTTTTTTTTTTTTTTTTTTTTTTTTTTTTTTTTTTTTTTTTTTTTTTTTTTTTTTTTTTTTTTTTTTTTTTTTTTTTTTTTTTTTTTTTTTTTTTTTTTTTTTTTTTTTTTTTTTTTTTTTTTTTTTTTTTTTTTTTTTTTTTTTTTTTTTTTTTTTTTTTTTTTTTTTTTTTTTTTTTTTTTTTTTTTTTTTTTTTTTTTTTTTTTTTTTTTTTTTTTTTTTTTTTTTTTTTTTTTTTTTTTTTTTTTTTTTTTTTTTTTTTTTTTTTTTTTTTTTTTTTTTTTTTTTTTTTTTTTTTTTTTTTTTTTTTTTTTTTTTTTTTTTTTTTTTTTTTTTTTTTTTTTTTTTTTTTTTTTTTTTTTCTTTTTTTTTTTTTTTTTTTTTTTTTTTTTTTTAAATGGAGTATTGTCTCTGTACAGGAAGGGCGTGGGGCAGGTACTCAAACGCTCTTCTGGGGTCTGGCACTCGGAGTGTTTCCCCTCTCCCATTGAATCCACAGAGGAAGCGGTCAAAATCTGTCGCAGTATGGATTACCTCGACGGCGCTATTTTGTCACGGAGTGAGATCGCAAAGTACGGTGACGCATTAGTCCCGTCTTTCGACGGTTTCTTCATGGTTACTCTGAACAGTAACAAGACGGTGCACATGAGAGCAAATAGGCCACTGGTCAGCCTTCAAACTGCGAAAAACGTCTGTCATCGCGCCTTCGTCAGATGCTCCTCCGAAATTCCTAAGTGAGGGGTAATGTGTCCTTAAAAATTTCACGTGTTAATTTTTTCCTCGCCCATTTATCCACATTTCTATGTTTATTTATTCATTCATCTCTTGAAAATTGAACTCCGATGTTCACAATTTCCATAACTTTCTCCGAAATGAAAAATTTTTCCAAGAAATTCAGTATCTACGAATCAGAGAATGCGATATCCACTTCGAAAGTTCAATCCAATGATTTTTCGAACCTCTGAGAACCGTTAAGAATATTTCTTCAACTATGAATGAAACTCCGTCCTGGCGATAGAAACCGAAAATCTAATAAAAATCCTTCTAATCAATGATTATTGCTATTATAAATAATAATAAAGTCAATTTATTCCCAAAAAAAATTATTAGCGCGTCCACTGAATAACAAGAATCAACTCATTGAAACTAAAAAAATCTTACAAAAAAATTATTCAAGCACCCATTATATTATTATAAATGAATCATAAAATTGATAATACAATTTAGTTATGATATCACGACATAATTACCACTGAAAAATCAAATGCTGTAAAAATCTTTATTTTGCTTAAATTCATAATTTCATTCTCCAAACAAATAATAAATACTAGATACAAAATATGAACAACAACAAATATAATAAAATTCCTTTAATGAAATAATTAAATCATGCATTGAACTGATGTAATTTTGTTTTTAAATTCCTCACTCTTAACATGATTTCACAATCGACGTAATGATCACACCATAATTACCCACTTCACCTCAAAACTCTCATCATAACTGAAAACTGTGCAAAATGCTTAAAAACCCTTCATCTTTATTCGAGATGAACAATAAATGAATAAATAAATGAAACTGCATTTTGTAATTACATATCTCAAGCATTAAACCTCTCTCCCCTGCATTAAAACCAAAATTAACAGAGTGATGATGAAAAATAGATGAAAAACACCGATAAAATAATTACGCTAAGCCACGTTACTCCTGATGAACCTTAGAGGCCTTAAAACTCCGGTTAATCTAACATCCAATTAAATCCCAGAAATTCAATCCCTATCACGATGATAGTCACGGATGAATCGGCAACTGTGCAAACGACCCCCAGATCTACCGTCGAGTGCATCAACGTAAGCATGAATTAGTCACCTCAGACATGTGAACGGTGTTTTGCATTAGTATTGAGGATGAAAATTTTTCATTACCCACACATTACAACTTCGGTGAAAAAAAAGGTGTACAGGTTTACCTTCAACGGTAGCGACCCCATTCGCCTGCATTCCTCTCATCCTTGCAAACGCCTCCAGTCCCTCATTCTCTCCATCCGTCTCCTTTCGTTCCGCTGTTGTTTCCCTAAAATTTTCTTTCATTCCTTCAAAACCTCTCGACGTTGAAATTGGGAAAGATATTTTGAAAGCGGAGTGACTTGTATTATTTCGTTTGATGAATCGTCGAACATTTCTCTTCGCATTTTGAACTTTATTTCTGTTCTGATTTTTGTATGTAGTGAGAGATTTTTAGTTATATTTTGTGGTGACAAATTCGTGGTGCAATTGCATTGAGTTTTGGGTTTAAATGAAGTCATTGTAAAGTGTCAGGAAACTCTGGGTCAAATGGGGTCAAATGATGGCTTTTATGTTCGACTACAAAAGTAGAAAAGCATTTCACTGGAGAAAAAATGGTTAAAGTACTTGGATATCCTTAAACGAGTGATTTTACAACAAAATCTCACGTGTCATTCCGCCTTAAAATCCTTTCCTCCTGAAGTGATGTCATAATTGCCCGTTTTTATGTTCTCTCATCAACAAAAGATAAAAAATAAACTTAAATTCGAAATATTAAACTGAATAGAATAAGTTATATAGAAGAATTGAATTCTATTGACTTTTTCTACTGAAGATTTCAATATAATCGGCCAAAAACTAATAGAACAGTTCAATAGAAATTCAGTAGAATTTTCTAACGAATTCGATAGGTTTTTCTATTAAATTTTTCCGTTCGTGTTGGGATACAGGATAGTAATTTTTCCACAGCATGCACTTGTACATGAAAATTATAGCACATTCGCATCAATTCATATTCGATACCAATGAAAAATGAATTTGAAGTGCCTGAGTGTGGTAAAAGCATGTGAAAATTAGAGTTATTTTTTCCAGTGACACAATATCAAAACTGCATCAAACAGAAGACATAAAAATTCATCACCACTAGTTTTGTTAACGGTCAGTCATCCATCGATTATGCAATTCTCACTGTTGAGTGGTAAAGAGACAGGGAGGTGCATGAGCCTCATGGTATAATTTCATTCCACGAAGTACCGTTGATCCTGGCTGCGTGCTTCAGTGGCTATCGGCGTGGGGCGCACGCCGCACTCCTATCGCCAAGAGAAATCTTTTTAACACAGAATGTACTGAGGAAACGCTCAAAGGCGACTACACCTGGGATAGGCCCAGGAATGCGCAATGATTCAGCCTGAAATAGAGATTTTTCACTTCTCAATTCCCGCTAAATTCATCTGAGAGCCCTATTTTCTGTCTATAAAATCGGTGAATGGCGTTGAGAAAACATTTTAGAATAGATTTGAAATACACACAGATAAATGGCTCATTTCAATTGAATGAACTTTATTTGAATGGAATAAATTTATTTCTTCAAATAGTTCTTGATTAATTAAACACTTTATTACAGCTTTAAGATTTATGACTGAAATTTCCACCCTTTTCTTTTTGATGTCCTTCGCGGGAATTTTTATCAAGTGACAGTTTCAACTAGATTTCAAAGAATTTTGTCATTTAAAATTTACAATTTATTGAAAAAATCAATGGTAACCGTAAATTTTAGTTTGATTATTTTATAAAAATCAGAAAAAGTTTCAGTAAATTTCAGACAATTTTCCCCATTTCAAGTCTTAATTCTTTTTCTTTATTGTTATTATTATCACTCATATGGAATTCGGAGAATTTTTAAAATTCTATTTTTATTTCTATCTCTAGAACTACGCGGAGCAAAAAGTTGCGGAAAAAGTACCACTGAAATCACGTAAAAATTACGTTGTTTGACGTTATTGTGCTCCTGATTCCTAGAAATCATTATTCTCCGCGCAAATTTGTATGGCAGTGTCAAGTAAAAATTACGTTTCGACGCATAAAAATTACGTTTCGATCCATAAAATTGCCAAAACGAGAGGGAAAATTTATTTTTCGCTCCGGTTTTTTGTGATTTTACGTAAAAATTCCCGGAAGAACATTTCACATAATTTTTCCGGAAGGTTATCTGTTTATTCTCCGTGTATAGAATTCAGAATTCTATTGTTCGGTGCTGAATATTTCAATTCTGATTGAAAATTCAAGTGAATGACAAAATTCTCCTTTTCCTGCTGCTCAAAAATATGAAATTTCACAATTATTTCCCCTAAATCGATTTTACTGTCGTTCTCCTGAAAATCATCACCAAAATCTCCACGAAATTCCTTTTTTTTCTAATACTGCAGTTAGAAATTGAATTATTCATTTGGCTTTAATGGAAGATTCATTTGGAATGAATACATCATTCATTTCATATACTAACATGTTCATCAAAGCAAATGTACGAATGTATTCATTTCCATCAAGAGCAATTATTGAAATTAACAAAACGAGAATAAAAAAAATCAAATAATATTGCATCTCATTGAAATACCGCATTTGCTCGAGTGCGCAGAATATCGTTAGGTTGCGAGGAAAATCGAGTGAATAGGCGAGTGAATAAGACGAGAAATTGTCCAAACGAAGCGAAAAGTTGTCGACTATATTCCGCACGTTTTACCATCAAGTCTGTACCGTTACGCTTGGCAGCTTCCTGCCGGCGATACACCCGTCACCCCCGATGGTCAGCCTTCTTGCATACTTATAATACTAAACCTTTTGCCTCCCCTCCTTCGCCTCTACACTACACATTCCAAAAGGAATTTGACCGGCACTAGAATTCATGACACGAATCCAGCGCCATTAAAGTCAACGAGTGACGATCGACTCGATGATCACACCTACTCAAGCAGCAACGCAGGGGAATCACTCCGGAAGGCACACTATTCGAATTTGAATAATCGATATTACGCTTTTATTATTTTATTTCAGACGGATGTTATTTAACGAAGATGTTTAAATTAATGTCTGGAATCGAAAATGAGAGAATGGAAGAGTAAGGCGGTTTTCATGAGCACAATCGTCTTGCGCCGAATTTTCATGAAGCCCGCCTAACAAACAAAAGATAATTGAATACCATTCTGTGAAACATTAACAGTTTCAATGAATTTTTCCGTAAAATTTGAAATTTTCAATGTTGAAATTCCTTAAAATTTCAGTGAAACGGCAAAGTGATGAAAATTTCTAGAAAATCTGCCGGACATTTCGTCAAAAATTTTCATCAATGTGTTTAAATAAACCGATTCGTTCAATTCGAATGAACTATTTCTCCGACAAGTCAGAAACCACTTCGTCGTCCGCGTTAAAAAAATACTACTTTCAATTTTTTTCAAGTTCATTCCCTCAATTTATCAAATTAAATTTTTTAACTTCATCATCAAGCAAACAAAAATTCGAATTTACTGTTACCAGTTGGCGTTCATCAAACAATGCAAAAGAAGCCCAAGTGATATTATAGTGCATGAGTGCAAAATGCTGTAGAAAAGCGGTAAACCAAGATAATCATAAAAATATGATACAGCTAATTCTGAAAATATCTCTAAAACCACTAGTTCCACAGGGAAACATAATAACATAATCTCCCAGTCCATAAAATCCTCCACAAAAAGGTCTCCCGAAGAATTCCTCCAACCCCCTCCTCTTCCCAGATACTCGTCGAACAATCATGAAGCTGAAACTAGCAGAATGTTCGTCAGCGGCAAATTCAATTTAGGGGATTTTTAAGGACGTTTAACCTATCAAGTGGTTAACTCAGTTGAAAATAGAAATAAAATTGACTAAATTAATCATTCATGTTACAAATTATTTTTCTCATCAAATTAAAAGTGTTATGGCATACTTTTCCGATCTCGAAAGTAATAATTAAAGAAAATGTTCATAGATAATGGAGGACTTGTGACTGTAGTGGTAATAGTCGAATTTTGATCGGGCAACATCGCACGCTTCGGCTAGTAGTGGGGTTGTAACAGTGAGATGAATGTTTGTGTGTGTTATACGTGTCCATATGCTTCCAGCACTGAATAATCGTCACCGACTTTACCGACCTCGATCAGCCGTTGTGCGGTGTTGTCGCGTTGCTCGACTCGTAATGGCGTTCAAATTTTTTTTAGAGCAATTCGAAAATCAATCGAAGATATCACGCCTATATGGCCCGGTCCCCTACTTGTTCTCGCCGGCGATAGATTCTCCATAGTCTAAAGTAAATGGCTTGTGGTTTTTTTTCAATATCTTGAGTGTCTAACCCATGCAACATCTCGATCAAAGTTCACACGGTCACGTTTCTTCCCTAAGCGCAATGTTACAAGAAGTGATTTTCAGAAATTAATTTCTCACTAGGATCCTCCGATGGAAGAATTAAGATTATTACTAACGTGTGCCTCAAATATGAACCTGGCATATGAGACAATATCAAAATCATGGGGAATAGTGTGGGTTTTGGCTAAACATCCTTAAGTGTAGCAAATAATTATGTACGAATGTTTTTCAAGAGCGAAAGGGTTTGCACATTACTTGAAAACATTTGTGCACCCCTACATTCGCCTAAGATAAATCTTCTGCTGTCGAATCTTTCGCTAGTTTCTGCTTCATCGAACAATCTGCTCATCCGTTTGCTCCAGACTCGTTATCGAAAGTATTATTCGACCCTCCAGTGCTTTGATTTCTTATCACTTGACGTGTCCATCACGTCAAACAGGTTTACCCAAGTGACGAGATTTCAACAACACGTGTGAAGAGTCATTCCAGTAGTGGGGAGTCGGTATTTGCCAAGTGTCCACCTGCTGGGGCCCGGGACCCATCGAGAAGTGGGTATCATCTACAAAACCGAAAGCAACGGTTTCTGTCGTTGTCGGGTCGATGACTCCCCAAATGTTTGACTCTAATCAATTCATACATGGGCACCGTGAAGGTCAAGCTCCAGACGCCCACAGTCATTATTAGTCACCAACCGTAACATGACCTCGTCCATCTAACACTCATCGCTATTTAAAAATTATCTAGTGTAAGAAAGCCCCCGAGTGTAACGTTTTTTGGAATCTCCATTCGGCCTACTTGACACTACATGCATACATAAATAGCATATGTGGATGGCAGTGTCTATGCGCACGTTCCACGGTAAATTTGATCGTGGATCCACTGGTTTTGAACTCTGGATTCAGAGTTAAAAACCGCTTTAAAAAATTACATCATATTCTACTAGAAAAACAATTTTTTTGCATCGAAATCGTCGCAAAAAATTAACTCTTGTCGCCGAAATTAATGCATCTTCCTATGGAAACATCACAGCATCCATTCAAGCCCCATTCATTTACACTGTTAGAAAATTACTCTTGAAACTTCAACTAAAAAATGTTGAAATTTTTAACAACGAATAATTTACGTGGAATTGAATATTCAATGACATTTGATTTCTCATGTTCATACAACAATGAAAGTTACTGAAAATCATGAAAATTCAGGCAAATTATCTTGTAAATTTTTAATCGGTTGCTTAATTTTCACGATAGGTTTGAAAATTCAATGATCACTCATAATGAAAAACTTGATTTCATTGAATTTTCAAGATGAATCGGGAATTCCACGAGCAATTGAGTCTGAAATTGAATTCAAGTTCAGAATATTGAAAATTCAAATGCACATTTCAAAAAATTTCCAACAGTGGAGTCTCCAACCTCGAGCTGAGGGGCTCTGAAGTCCACAGACTGATTAAGAAAAAAGAGCCTCTCTATTTTTAATTCAACTCAATTCTGTAGACTCATTCACTCTGAATCTCCAGTATTACATTTCATAAACGCAACTTGCGTGATGCAGAGAACCAACGAGTCGACGGGTTGAACGCCTCAAAGTGCAGCAGACCCGATAACCACTAACGGAATGCAACTTGCTGCATCTCCTGTATTTTCATATAGTGAAAATACCAGGATGAATAAAAATGATTTTAAAAAATTGCCTCGAAGATGGAGGAAATGAGTCACACCCATTTACTTCGCCGTTGACTGGAGGAGAATTGATCTGGCTAATGACTATTGACAAACGATTGCATTATCACGCTGTGGTGAGAGAGCATGAAAAAGTATAATCCCCGTGGAAATTGTATTCGACTCGATGGCAGTAAATGAAGAAAGGTCATTGCGCTCACCAGTTGTTTGTGCATTTTTAGAGTACTAGAACGAACGCGCGCTGATCTGTCACCTCATTTAGTTGTGAGGAGCTCCCTTTTCTTCATTTAAATTTCAAATGTATTCGATGTATTCGGGCTTTCTTACACTAGATAATTTTTAAATAGCGATGAGTGTTAGATGGACGAGGTCATGTTACGGTTGGTGTGCCTGTACCGCCCACCTAAGGTGAAATGCCAGTTTTATATTTTATATTTCAACTTGAGTATAGAAAACGTATTTGTGAGACTTCTTTAACTATTGAACTCGTTATTCTCGAAGTGTAGACGCCTAATTCTCCTCAGAATCCACAAAATTGATTGAAAATAAAAGAGAGAGCCTATTGAGCGGTACTACCCGCCGTCGGGTAATACCGCTCGGCACGATTCCAATGCCGCTCATAGGGTTTTGCGTGTATCGCTCGCGCCGCAACTTAACCTGCACTCGAGTGCTGTCGAGCAACTACGTGGCCGATCCTATGAGCGGTATTACCGGCTGCGCTCGGCGTCAACAAAATTGTTGATAATTATTGACATGAGTGGAGTTTTGAGTTCGAATTGGTCTCAAATTACGCACGAAAGTACCACGAATCGAATAACCGTAGTTTAATATGAGAATTCAGCGTTTGAAACTATCAGAAACCTTAATTAAAAGTCCACAAATTTTGCACTGTAAAGACCTCAAAACTTCGTTACGTGTTTTTTCATATTTAAAATGGTAAATAAAGTGAAATTTTTCCGACAATCACATCCTACCATCAAATTCTTCATGATCAGGAACAGGAAGAAATTTTCAAGTTGATGGTTGTGGAGAAAATCGGGTGAGCGGTATTACCCGTTGAGCGGTACAGGCACACCCTCCCCTAGGGGGGCCCAACCTGTTCTCGACTGCTTATTTGTTATTTTACAGAACTATATGACGCTTTCTCCACTCTGTAAGGGTAGCATACCCAAAGTTTTATTTGAATAAATTATCTGTCTGTTGTTGAGATGAAAAATATTTAATAACAAGTAATTTCAAAAGTGGATTCAGTCCTTTCTCCGCTGTGATTTTGAGCGACTAACTTCAGGCAACTCATTGACCAGTCAGAATTCAGGATGGACGATCAGGCAGTTCCGACATATTTCGATGTAGCATAACTTCACGAAACTTTCATCTTTCATAGATGGGAAAAGCGAAGAATCTTCGGAATGACGAGAGGCGATGCTTTCTATCCGGCATCGATGTCTCTTATACTCTCGGCACTCCCCATGTACATAATCAGTTTTTTAATGTTGGAATTGATGTGATCGATGATCCTGTAGATGTTTCGTGAGCAAGTCTTTTTACTGAATAAAGTACAAAGAAATTTCAACACTAAAACGTTTTTTCATCACTTTTTTGTCTGTGATTATTGAATGGCCGGATCGGCCAACTGCTATCCCTCGTTTCATATAAAACGAGCATTTCCCGGGAGCAAGGGCCAATTTGGATTTTCAAATATATCCTGAAAATTAAGCAACACATTCAATTAAATTTTCAGCAGGTTGGAAATTCAGGAGAAAAGTTGCCTGAATTTTCACAATCTTCAGTAATTTTCATTGTCGTATGAACCTGAGAAATCAAATTTCATTGAATATTCAAGAAAATTGACTGATTTATTAATAACAAAAGATCAATGGAAATTCCATGTAAATTATTCGTTGTCAGCAATTTAAAGATTTCTTACTTGAAATTTAAAGACTAATTTTCTACCAGTGTAGAAGGAATTAAACTGTAATTATGATTGAAATTTTATTCACTGAGCACAGGAATTAGACCATGAGCAAATCATTAATTATAATATTAAAATATAGGAGCCGATAAATTGGTAAACAAGATTCTCACTGTTCGTATTGTTCTTTGCAATGAGAATGATCAAAAACAATTACACTGTTAGAAATTTTTTGAAATTTAAGTAACAGATGCAGTTGAATTCTCAATATTCTGAACTTGAATTCAATTTCAAACTAAGTTGCTCATGGAATTCCTGATGCATCTTAAAAATTCAATAAAATTTAGTTTTCATGGTGAATGATCATTGAATTTTGAAGAAGAATTTGGATTTTCAAACCTATCGTGAAATTTCAGCAATACATTCAATTAAATCAAATGAATCAAATTTCATTGAATATTCGAGGAAATTTTTTTTTGCTATCGTTATATTCAAGGAAATTGACTGATTTATTAATAACAATTAATAACAATTCATTAATAACTAGGAGGCTCCGCCCCCTGCTCGCTTCGCTCGCCAACCCCGGGGGGGCTTCGCCCCCCCGCTCGCTTCGCTCGCTTCGCTTATATATAAATATATATAAAATCACCCTGTGACCTGTCATGATTGGGTTGGCTTGAGTCACATCAGGTCACGTCAGGTCGGTTGGGGTCACGTCGGGTCGACTCGGACCACATCTGTGTCGCCCCAGGGCCGCTTGTCGCCACAGGGTCGGGTCAAGCGTCGCCTGAATTTTTGGGCTTATTTTTTTATTATATAGAGAGATAATATATGAAAATTTAAAAGCTGATAAATTGGTAAAAACGATTCTCACCGTTCGCATTGTTTTTTGCAATGAGAACGTTCAAAAACAATTAATTGAAGAACGAAATATGGAATCACCCAAGTCCCCAAAAAACTTGAAACCCAGTGCCCCATGATTTAACATCGTGTGGAAGGTGCGTTGAGAGCCAGTAAATCCCGTGTTGTTTCTTGATCTTTAAACGCATACCAACCCTCAGGTTACCGCCCGTTTTTCTTGCAAGACGGCGCCGGCGATGCCGAAGCTTGCCGATTATCCCCGATCCTCCAGCAGGTACCCAGCTCTCACCTCTCTCCTCTTTTCCCTCTTTTATCCGCCCATCGTCTTCGCGAGCCCAGGTAAAACCACCGATGCGAGCCCCGCCATTGCTGGGGCCCCCTTCAGTTTCGTGTCGTCGGGCCGGAGGTAAAGAGCTCCGTGACCCTGAATTACGTTTTACATCGTATCCAGACGGTGGTACAGTTGATTCCGTAGTAATTAATATTCATCGAGTGAAGAAACAAAAAAATCTTTTGTTTTCGATTTTTTATGGTGAAGAGTGAAACGACTCTAGTGTGTTGACTGACTCTTCCAGTGTTCATGTGCCCCGTAAGGAGTAATTCTTAACTAGGAGGTGAACGCACCAGCAAATGTGAGTAATATTTACCCAAATTCGTTAGCAGACGAGGAGAAGAAATTTCACAGAAAAATTCAGCGAATTCGGGAGAAAATTCTGTTGATTTCTACTGAACTTTCTATTATTTTTTGGCCGATTCTATTGCAAAATTCCGCACGTTTTTGCTCAATTGAAGTGGAAAATATTCTATAGAAAAAGTTAATAGAATTCGATTTCTTGATACAACTTATTCTATTGAGATATTTTCTATAGAATTTCCTTGGCTGATTGTCCAAGTTGTTTTAAATTCTGTTTTTCTTTTCTCTTCATCAAGAAAATTCCACAAAAAAACTTCGAAGTCTATCGATTTTTTCTACACGAAATTTTGGAGTAAACATTCCGATAGAGTCGGCCGAAAACTAATAGAAAATTCAATAGAAATCCAATAGTTATCTAGCGCATTTGCTAGTTTTTTCTATGAAATTTTTTCATACGCGATATTATTCCCTAAATTCACTCGCTTTCGCACCATAATTTTCTCGTTTCTCCAAACGATCTTTTGTCTGAAAGAAGATTCAGTCGTTAATAGTCGGCCTCACCCTGTCGCAGTCACGATGAACGCACGAAGGAAGAAATAGTAGAAAAAATTAGTTTTATCAAGAGAATTTTCTTTGAACCGACTATCATTTGGTTGTTAATTTTCAAAGAAACATGATTTCATAGTGAATACCAGTTATCTCTTCTTGAGATACATTTGATTGGGAGAAATCAAACTTCTCTAGAATTGAAGTTCCTTTTATTTGACGCAATAATGAGAGTATTTGATTTCTTTCTAGCCAAAAGTTTGCCAACTCCAGAAATTCGTTGGTTTACTCAAAAATCAAAATTATTCTCATGACTAAATACGTTGTTATCTCAATCATCACGATCATACGTTGTACCAAGTAATTTATAATTGAAGTGAGCATTTCGTATGTCGAATCAGGATGAATATTGTTACGCGGAAAAAGCTTTGAGATTGTAGTAAGACGTCGTTGAGTTGAAAGAAGTTTATATTTCTTGACTAAAAAAATCGCATTAGTTTACAATAACAGAATCACAGATTACGGCAATTCAACACAAACTTGGATATCACAAATTTCGTTCAATGTGATGTACGGAAAGCTCAATTTAAACATCGGCTTCATTCGAGAAAACAACATTCAATTCATTCCTCAATGTAATCATCTCCTGGGCCCGAATATTCGATCAATTCATGAAAGTAGAAAATTTCTCGACTGGAGATTATATTAGGTTAAAAAAAATAGAACTTTTCCATTTTTGTGGTGAATACATGTGACTTGACACCAAGGACTGTTTTATTTGATTCAAGTAAATGTATCTCAAGAAGAAATAATTGCTGTTCACCGTAAGATCTTATTTATTTGAAATTGCCTCAAGTATCGAATACTTGTTCCAAGAAAGAAACATCTCAATAAAAATTATTTTTCTATCAGCGTACTACTGCATGAAAATTTATATTTATAGGAGGACTGAATTTTCTCCACCACCAACTGCTCAATTTTATCTTACTACATATACCGAATGAATCCAAGGCCTCCGGTTGAATAAGTAGATATCGAATGAGCGAAAGGTCCGCATGAAGGTTGAATTTTTTCACCGTAAAAGCGGTAAAGTGAGTGAGCAAGAGGAGAAATATCATGAAATGTGGTGAATGCTGTGTACAAGAATTAAAATCAGTGGGGACTCTTTTGTGTAAACCTGTTAGATGGGGTATTTTATGGGGACCATTGTCGTGGGAGAACAAAACGGATGCACGACCACGAGGTAGAAGCCAAAACACCGTCCACCCTCGAGAATAAAGGGGAATAATAAAGTTAGGAATAAGGATGAAAGTAAAATCGAGTAAATACGAACAAAGCAAAGATTAAAGTAGTGAAATCGCCTGGATGAATTTTACTTTTTATGGAAAAAATTATTTTTATAGATCAGTCGTAGAAATGTGAAAGTTTGGTTTTTTATGGTGGCGAACTGCGGATTATCGTCTGGCTTATTGTTGAGCTGTTGTCTGAGGCGGGAGTTCGCCACACCCTAGGGCATAATCCACTCGTTGCATACCAGTGCGTACTGGCATCAATTTTAGAGGGTTTTTTTTTGCATCTCCATTATGGAGCGGTGATGGAGAATTTTATCAATGTATTGATGGCGAAAAAAAATAAGACATCATTCAGATATTTTTCTTTCATTTTATTGCATCATACGTTAATCAATTCATTTTTTTCGTTATCTAAATAATGATTCCTCCCTAATTAATAGTCTTTGCTTGAACCAAGAGAACATTTTTATACTTCAAAAAATACTCATGCGACTTATAAAAATATTCAGTAAAAATTACGAAATAGTTCACGTAATCCGCAATGGAGAATCGTTTTCCGGCAATTTTTATACGAATGGAAGAGAAGAAATCTGAAACGTTCAGTGAATTTTCAGGTTCATCACCGAACAAAGTACGAATTGTCACGTAATTTTTCCCGAAGAAGTAAAATCTTACAGAAACTTCCCGACTTATTGTGCCTCCAAAATAAAAAATTCTTGAACGTTCAACAATTTTTATGAAGCTGGTGAGTTATTTTCACACAGTTTATTAAATTTCACTTCGCTCGCGGATTACGTTTCGAAACGTAATTTTTACTCCGTGTAATCAATTAAATCATTTCGCTGGGTGTAAAAATTCATATGGCTGGACTGACATATCACATCTGCATAATTACGAAATTCCCAGTCAGTCATTTGTCCTTGCGAAACCCACGTTTTC
Source organism: Diachasma alloeum (assembly GCF_001412515.2). Classification (NCBI taxonomy): domain Eukaryota; kingdom Metazoa; phylum Arthropoda; class Insecta; order Hymenoptera; family Braconidae; genus Diachasma; species Diachasma alloeum. Next base: position 568,662 of record NW_021680498.1, on the reverse strand, counting down.
GATAGTGAATTTTCTGACATAAAAAAAAATAGTCTGACATTTACTACCGGAATTATCAGCTCCGAAGGTAAATGATCAACAACAGCAATTCTTTTAAATTCCGCGTGTATCTAAATAACAACTTTTTCAGTCCGCAAATAAATAATTACCGAAAGTTCTAAAATTCCTGTCAGTCCGCAACAAGACGATTCCTCCTCTCATTATCATACGAGAAATCTTCCTCAATCAGAGAAAAAAAATGTAAGCTGTATGTTAATCAGTTGGTCACCAGCATCCACGTGGTTGGAGTATTTCATCGTCTGTCTCGGTCGACGAACTCTCCAGTGAGCGGAGTAAAAGCGAAGCACGCACGATCGACCACACTACAGAAACAGAACAGAACGCGNCCCCCCCCCCCCCCCGTTAATGCAAGAGTCTGGAGCGGAGTGTTGAGAGCAGAAAACTCAGAAAAATTGACCTACATTATTTTGCAATTATTTTTGTTGAAAATTTCCGGTGAATTTCTTGGAAAGTTTATTCATGTGACTGATTCACTGGATTTTATGAGGAGTTTCGTCATTTAAGATTGGCGATTCGGTGAATTATTTTCTGAACATTAACGAAAACTATAAAAATTCAGCTCAATTCGCTACTAAATACTATTGACTGAAGTATTTGGTAATTACTTCTGTTCGAATAAATAAATAAATACATGAATGAATAAAAAACTTTTTCTAATTAAAAAAAACACTTCTGTTTAATTGAACATTTGAGAAAGTTGGGAGATTTACGTCTGTCTTCCCTGGAAACTATTTAAATTAACTTGATATGATCTCCTGAAAACTATTGCTAAACCGTCAATGAAATTCCATTTGAGTCAAATAAAATTTTCTATTTAATATTTCTTCATGTCAACAATATTTTCGTCAATTATTTTTTGCTAATAAATGGCTTGTTGAGCTCCGTCGGTCGCCATTAATTGAAATTTAATTCATCCATTAGTTTTTGTAATTTTCGATTTTTTTCGAAAATCGGTTGTTCCACGATAACTAAAAAAATGTTCTAAGTTGATTGAATGATGGTTTAAAAAATTTGTTTGGATGTCCTTTCAACCGAGTTTGAAGATGAAGGCGATAGCACTAATCGTTATTTTGATTTATTTGAAAATTTGCAAAAATTTTGTATTATTTGAAAATCAGAATTCCGGGGATATCTTTGAATATCATGCTTCAAATGAATTCAATCATAGCTTGAAATGTTTGTTTTAATGCCATCAAGTCGAAGTTAAAAGATGATTACGATAGCTATATTGGTTGATTTGATTTTTACGATGATTGTTGAAAATTTCGAATTTTCCCTGAATTTCCCTGATGTTTCAAATTCATTCAAGTATGTATAAATAAAATTTCTCTATTAACATTTTATCGAAGGGCTGAGGAGAGAGATAGAACCGTAAAAAAGACAATCGGTTTCATAGAAGAAAGGAATAATAAGAATAATGATGATGGTAACTTTCAACAAATTTGAATATCTGACAAAATTAGTTGAAAATAAATCTTATTCAATTTAATAAAATAAAATAAACAATGAATTATACATGATAGAAGGAAGTGATGTGCAAAATAACGATTTTGTTGGCCCAAACAAGAGCTGTTCATTTTTCTCTCAGTGCATACCTCAACGATAAAGTTCAATTCCATTCCAAAAAAATCCTCTTCATACCAAAGATCTCACTTGATATTCACACGGCGTGAGAAAACTCCTCGGCTATGAGAGACAGGCAAATGTCTTCCTACGTCAAAGAATATAAATATCACAGTGTCGTGGCATGTGAATTAAATTCCTTATAAATGCGTATACAGTGGTGCATAATTATAACAAGAAACTTTCTACATATTACTACGGAATGATTTCAATTAAATGGAAATTTTGATAAACAAGTGGTGTTTGAAATGAAAAAACATTACCCTACGATTACTCACCTTTCACTAATGATTTTTTACTCATTTTCACCGGTTAAAAGTGAATAATAATTAATTTCAAGTTCGATCTGTTCAAGACCATCGCGGCAAGTGGTATCATATCCGTCTCTGAGTCTCCGGGGATTTCACTCCGGTGGCTTTCTCCGTGGCAGCAAAACGCCCGGTTTTGTTGAAATGCGGAGTAACCAAGTCCAGTCTTGTCTAGGAAGACTGTTACCAAATGGGGGAAAAATTGGTAAAAACAAGTGTCAGGTTCATTCCAGGGAATATCAACATTTGCACGTGTGTGAATCATGAGAAATTAATTATTTTTTATGGAATTCCAACGGTTTCCTAGGGTTTTGAAAAATTTTAATTGCATGCGATGCACTGTTAACTGCAATATATCAGATACACGCACTGAAAATTTTCATAAAATAATTATTCCACTGAAATTTCAATGAATTTTATAATTGTAATTTCTCAATTTGATGAAAATATCGATGGAAAATTGAAATTTCAGGAATCTACTGGAAAATTCATGTAAATATATCTTCAAATCTTCCATTAATCCACAATTTGACGTAATTTGTTACTGAATGTTCATTCTGGGGAATATTAACATTTGAGCGTGTATCACTCATGAGAAATTGACTATTTTTTATGGAATTCCAACGGTTTCCTACGGTTTTAAAGATTTGAATTGCATGCAATGCATTGTTAACTGCAAAATCTGTTGCACTCCCTGAAGATTTTCATCAAATGATAGTTTCACTGAAATTTCAATGAATTTTATAATTTAAAATTCCCAATTTGATGAAAAAAGTCAATGAAAATGAAAATTTTAGGTGAATTATTACCTAACAATAACTATAAATTGGAAATTCTCATAAATTTTTTCTTAAGTTTCCAATTTAATGAGGATTCAGCGGAATTTGGTACTGAATATTTAAGTTTTGATTGTAAATTCAAGTAATTTGGGGAATTCCGCTGCTCAAAAATCTGAAGATCTACGACCATTAGCCATCATCAGGAAAAATCGAAATTCCATAATTTTTTCTGCCCCTAAATCGAATTCAATGTCATTCATCCTGAAAATTACTCGAAACGTCTACGAAATTCCCATCCTTCCTGTGATTCACGCATACAATCAATGACAATTTTCGTTCCTCCTCGGGGGAACGAAGACCCGTTAAGCAGTCAATTAACGCTCCAGTTTTCATCATGAATGATTCAAAATAATTTAAACTATTTTCACGTAATTGTCTGAGAACTGCCTACGCATTTGTTTTTAAATCCCTTCGGGTTTGTGGAATGGGAGAGAACCTGCTGCGGTCATCGATCTCGAAAACTCGTCGGGTGACATTATATCTTCCCGAGTGTGAATGATCGAGAGTCGTTGCGGTTTTCGATTAATGTCGATTCTAGAAGGGGCACGATTTTTTCGGAGAATTTGAAAAAAAAATTTCATTTTCCAATTTTTTCGAAAATTGTTTGTCCCACGATAACTAAAAAAATGCTCTGAATTGATTGAATGATGGCTCAAAAAACTTGCTTGGATGTTCTTTTGACCGAGTTCGAAGATGACGGCAATAGCAATAATCGTTATTTTGATTTATTTGATAATTTGCGAAAATTTTTTTTTTGAAAATCATAATTCCGGGGATATCTTTGAATATCCTGCTTCAAATGAATTCAATCATAGCTTGAAATGTTTGTTTTAATGCCATCAAGTCGAAGTTAAAAGATGATTACGATAGCCATATTGGTTGATTTGATTTTTACAATGATTGTTGAAAATTTCAAATTTTTCATGAATTTTCTTCAAATGTGATGTTTTAAATTTATTCAAACATGTGCAAATAAAATTTTTCTATCAATATTTTATCGAAGGGCTAAGGGGAGAGATAGAACCGTAAAAAAGACAATCGGTTGTATAGAAGAAATGGATAATAAGAATAATGATGATGATAACATTCAACGAAGTTGAAAATCTGACAAAATTAGTTGAAAAGAAATCTTATTCAATTTAATAAAAGGAAATAAACAAGGAATTATACATGACAGAAGGAAACGACGTGCAAAATAACAATTCGTAAGCATATCGCTGATTTATTATAAAAAATAACTATACTGTATACAACACAAGAGCAATTTCCCATTTTTTTACAAGTTCGCACGCACAAAAAAATTTAATAGAAAAACCTATCGAATTCGTTAGAAAATTCTATTGAATTTCTATTAAACTTTCTGTTAGTTTTTGGCTGATTCTATTGACATTTTCAATAGAAAACATTCAATAGAAAAAGTTAACAGAATTCGATTTTTCTGTATAACTTATTCTTCTCACATATTTCCTATAGAATTTGCTCGACTCGAATCTTCTAATTTTTTTTCATTCTATGTTTCTTTCCTCCCCATCAGGAAAATCAAACGAAAAAACTTGAAAAATTTGAGCCGAGGAAATTCTACAGAAAATATCTCAATAGAACAGTTCAATAGAAATTCAGTAGAATTTTCTAACGAATTCGATAGGTTTTTCTATTAAATTTTTTCATCCGTGCGCATTCGATATCGCAACCTTAGAATATTCTCCTTTCGGACCGCACTTGAGACGATATCGACTGCAGCAGGAAGTGCCCCACCCCAAATAGGGCCTCTCGGAAGTCTGGCCATAATTAGACAACGGTTGAAGCGGTACTTCACCGCCCGTGATATTCCTCACAAACGATCGATTCACCGTTTCATCGTATTCGTCGTGACATCGACCTCTGCACTCGGTAGTTTTATGATGAATGCTCATATGTGATAAGTTTAATGTGTATGACGGACGAGGTATGTGACTTGAGCGGTCTCTCACGCTCATACAGTCGAGGGGAGAAAACTCGATACCATCGGGGCCCTCAGTCTTGGAGAAGGGACAATTTCCGTCGCCTCATTATCGCTTCCTTGTTGCGATAGGTAAACACACAGTTTCAATTGAGGAGGTTCAAGTGATTTTGACAGGTGATTTCGACAACTCATGGTCATAATCCGTTAGTTCAGTAGTGAACTGGGCCAAGGAGGCGTTAGTGCAGTGACAGTGAGAGAAAAACCAGCGGACAATTACTTTCATCACAGCATAGTCAATACATTTTCGCTAATAAATCATTAATTGGCTTCCGCATAGAATTATTTCATTTTTGAAGACTGAAAAAAAATTAGGGAGTTTACTTTTGGATGAAGATTGATGAAATAATTTGACAATTGCAATTTTATAAACAATAATTTGAAAATTGAAGTGAATCAATCATTAAATTATTATGTATTCATTCGTTTATTTGTTCAATTATCAATGATGGCGTTAATGTAATGTTTGAGAATTCGAAAAAATTGTTAATTAGATTATCTATTTTCTCATTTTTTTTCGACGAATGGATTTTAGACGAATAAAACCATTCGACCAATTGTTGTTCGACAAATTGTCATTCGACCAGTGGTTTTTCGACGAATCGTACCGATCCCAATTTAATTGACAAATTCCAAAAATAATTTGTCAACGGAATAATTGACAAATTCCGTTGCATTCCGGTGCACATATGATAGTATTCTAAATGGACGAACGTAAAAACGATTGTATTGGAGTAATTTTGTCCGGATGGAGTCGACCTACAGCCGCAGGACACTCGTCGAGTTGCCACACAGTTCCACAGTGACTTTGAGATTTACAACCAGTGGACTTTACACACGAATGGAAAGAGAGAAAATATTTGAAGGATTTTTAACCCAGATAGAAGTGCACACCCGGGACGTTACTGGGATGTAAACTCGCGCATACGCATTCCATCGACACAGAATTACTTGCCCCCTTCCTGGCATGTTTGTAGATATATATCCCGTGCGGTTAACGGTTCACCTCCGCCTTTTCGTTTTCGTCGTTTTACGACTTGAAAGTGGGTACGGGGGGCATACGGTAATTAGAATCCCGCAAGCCGTCGCATTTCCAAAAATGAATAAAATTGTTTGTTTATTCTTCGGGGTGATTAAATTAATCGAGCGGTGTCTACAGGGAGGGCCGAAATTAATCTGACGTATCGTGAGGTGAACGCTTTAATGAAATTCGTCAACGAAGCAAAGATCCACCGTAAATCACGCTGTTTGTGAAAATTCATATCTCCTTTCTCACTTCAGCTGGAGAATTGGAAATGGTGGCAATCGATTGGGCATTCCAAATTGTTCTTCTATTATTGTTTTTCATCATCACCCAAAATTGTAGAACGAGTGTAGAGCGTGGTGTATTTTCGGTCGAGGGATTCCCTCGTGACTTCATGGATTTCATTAACTGCAAATGATTTCATTGTGACTTCAAGAAATGACTCCGTGAATGGGAATCACGAGATTTCTATGATTTCACTGATGTCAGCCGTTTCTTTAACTTCATGGGTGACTCCAAATTAATTTCACCCGCAAGTGACACCATGATTCCAGGAGTTACACTGTTAAAAAATGTTCACTCAAGTTTCCAGGCTTTAGTCTTGAAATATGAAACAAGTGACGGTTTCATTGAAATTTCAAGACACTTTACCATTGAAAATTCGTGGTTTTCGTGGGAAATTCATGAAAATTTTGAATTTCAGTCAAATTATTCCATGAAAATTAATGGAAATTACGAATATTCAAGCAAAATGTCCTTGAATTTTCAATTTTTGAAATTTCAGAGCCATTTCTTATTGAATTATCATGTTTACATTGAAAATTTATGGAGATTTCGGAATCTTCATGGTTCTTCCACTGAAAAATCAGGAATTCCATAGACTTTTTTCCGTTAAATTGAATTCAATGTCATTTTCTGGAAAATTCAGTTAATTTTTTTTAACAGTGTACTAGCCCCTCGTGTCCGCGTCGATTTCGTAATTTCAAAAACACGAAGTGACGAATCCGGAAGTCAGTTGAATTTATCATGACTGCGTAATCACCGTTGGTTGGCCTACTGCCTGAGAGTCCCAATGTTTTCTATATCAGTACATGTATACAAAAGGGTATATCTGTCTTTCCCGCCGAATCGTATTCTGCGGGTTTTCGCGCTTCGTTTACTGTGTCTACAAGACTCGGCACTATTAACCGAGAGCGGTTGTACTCCTCCTTCGGGCGCAGGATGGTGTTGGGAAGATAGTCATTGTTGGATTTTTTTCTTTTTTTATACGATCCGTTACCGCAGTTCGAGGTGTGCGAGCACGGGTTAACGGACTTATTCGAATCCACTTTCTAGCTTGGAGAGTCATCGATACGTTTTGCACAGCATTTTATTCAGTCGGCAGCGCAGTGTTCACTCCGCGGGGAGTACAATTGCCCACTTCGTTTCAATGGACAGGTGTTCCCGCATTCGTGTTATCAGCCGGCTCCTGCATTTTTGCAAATGCAGTCATGAAATTTTATCGAGTAGTTTATAGGGTCAGGGGGATATCTGTAGTACTATATAGTGGATTGGGACGAGTTTACTCCCGTGATGGTAATGGAGTTTACGCATTATGAACGGATGTTCCCCGAAAATAAATTTGTTTCGAATGACGGAATTATTTATTTCCAGTGATTGGCATATTCATCAATCATAATTACCGTTAAAATGTGAAGTTGTCAATTTTTAACATTAATCATAACATTTTGACGTGGATACAATGTGGATACATTGTTTTTTCTAATAATGTAACTATCATAAGAATTATCTCCAGAACAATTCCACGCAGTTTCATTTAAGAGGAGACTACTATGAGTTTTAAAACTCATGGGTTATTGGAGTGAGATTTTTCATACGTTGAAGATCGATTATATAGGTCTGAAAATGACTAATTAGTGTAAAACAAAATTTTTTTATTGTTTGTTTGTCCGAAAACGCTTAAAATCCTAAAAACAGTCCAGGGCCTCCAATTTTTGAGCTACAAAAAAATTTTTTTTTCAAAATTTTTGAAAAAATGCGTGGAACAATTACGAGCCAGTTTTTTGGAATTCGACTCCTGCACAGCTGATTTCTTTTTTTTTCATAGGGGAGGGTGGGGCAAAACGGCCCCCTTCAATTGTCAATAACTTGTGAATGACATTGTGAAAATTCCCAGTTTCAACTTCATTTTGAAGATAATTTTTCATTCTTCAAAACGAGCTCTAACTCATCCCAATCGGATTATTGAATCGGAAAATATTGACGATTGAAGGGGGACCGTTTTGCCCCATCCTCCCCTATAAAAAAATTCACTATTTATGTAAAAATTAAAAAATTAAAAAATTAAAAAAGCAAATTTAGCCATGTAAAAGGCGAATTAAAAAAAATAGCTCGTAATTGTTATTCCACATATTTTTCCGGAAATTAAAAAAAAAAATCTTTCGTAGCTCAAAAATTGGAGGCCCTGGACTATTTTGGGCATTTTGAGCGTTTTCGGGCAAACGAACAATAAAAAAATTTTTTTTTGACCAATTATTCGTTTTCAGATTTATATAATCGATCTTCAACGTATGAAAAGTCTCACTCCAATAACCCACGACGTTTAAAACGCATAGTAGTCTCCCCTTAATCAAACAATTCTCATTGAGCACCAGTGGAGATCGTAGATGTTTAGTAAACACCCGGCTACTCTCAACCGAACAGAGTATTTGAATCGCTTACTTGGCCGATACGCTACCGCGTATCTGGATGTAAGTCAAACCGGTTTGTCAGCGGTCGAGGTCGGAGCGCGCAGGGCTCGGAACGCGAGAGTGAGAAGAATACTGACACTCGTTTGCCGTGTATACCAACTGTATGACGCCCAGGCAGAGTCATCAGGAGATATTAACCGTTATTCTACATAGCCAATTATATCTTAGTGAATGTCCGTGGAGGTTGATCCGTATCCTACGTACGTGATCATCATCAGTTTTCTTCTGGAAAATGCGTCATTTTTATTTACGACAAAAATTCTTGTATTTTAATAAGAATTGTAATTTTCGAAGTGTCTTGCATATGAGTAACAGAAAAGTCAATCATCGAGAGATTTTTTTTTGTGGGAATCTGTCGCATTAACGAGAAAATTTTTTCAACTTTTTTTTAATGAATAGGAAAAAAAATTTTTGTTAGAAAGTTTTTAATTCGCAAAATATTTCCAACATTTGGAGATGAATTCACTCTTTTCCAGAATTAATGTTGAAATTTCTTAACGAAATTTTTTTTTTCTGAGGAAATTAATGTCATTAATTTCTAAATATAGAATTTTGTTGAGTTGAGATTATTATTGTAGCGTTAAAAATAAGTCACGAATCATCTCTATTTTTCTATTCACTAGTTCATTAGGTCTTCCAAGCCTCTAATTGCAGCTCTCACGCAATTCGTTCCAGTTATATTCACCTGCAATATTTGCCTCTAAAATATATATCTGGGTGGCAAAATAAGAGAAAATGGAAGCAAACAATACGAGGAGATTGCGAAAACAGGTGTAATTTCAGATTCTGAGCGACAGAGTAATCGCCGCGGATGGGCAACTTTCGCGATCGACGACAATTCACATGGTAGCTGAGGCTTCCCACGGGAATTTAGTGCGATGGGTATGCACAACAACAAAACATTAAACTCAATGACTGTACACACTTGCGCCACTATTGTTGCGTACTGTTTAGTTACCGCATATGGAGTTTTATAAAGTAACGCCCATACGTCTTGGATTTATTTTTTATACTTTTTTTCGTCATTCGTAAGTGGTCATTCCTACACGTCGTTTCGAATATTACACATCGACGTGGGAGAGTAATTTATTAATTCTAATGTAACCGTTCACCTTTGGGTGGAAAACAGAAATTCATTTGAACTTATTTGGGAATATTGACTAGAATATGTTCACATTCTTGAATATAATACTGATTTCGATTAATTCTTATCGAGTAATTGAACTGCAACTTCTAGCTTTCATTGATTTTTTAATCAAATTTAATTTTTGATTTTTTATTTAATTTTTAAGTTTTTTTGTGAATTTTTAGTGCCGGAATTCCTTCAAATTTCAGTAGAATTGTCAGTTGGATTACCAAAGTCATTCAAAGTTGAGTAGTAATTGTTGGGCAACCTAAAATTTCACTTAGGGAGAGAAAATTATGAAATTTCGAATTTCACTCAAAAGTCAATGGAATTCTAAATTTTTGAGCTGCAAGAAGAAGAGAATTCGTCCGATTTATTTGAATTTTCAAACAAAACATGAACATTTACGCCAAATTCCGCCGAAATTCAGTTTTCATTAATTCATTCATGAAATTGTGAATTTTCAATTATGAAATTCTTTCAAATTGCAATTGAATTGTCATTTGAATTCCCAAAGTCATTCAAAGTTTAGTAGTAATTGTTGGGTGTGCAGCATTAAATTTCATTTAGGGGAAATAATTATAGAATTTCAAATTTCCCTGAAAATTCAATGGAATTCTAAATTTTCGAGCTGCAGGAAGACGAGAATTCCTCCAACTTACTAGAATTTTCAATGAAAACATGAATGTTTAAGTCAAGTTTTCTGGAATAATTGAAGTAAAATTCACAGTTTTCATTAATTCATTCATGAAATCGTGAATTTTCAGTTATGAAATTCCTCAAATTGCAATTGAACTGTCACGTGAAGTCCCAAAGTCATTCAAAGTTTAGTAATAATTGTTGGGTGTGTAGCATTAAATTTCATTTAGGGGAAATAATTATAGAATTTTAAATTTCCCTGAAAAGTCAATGGAATTCTAAATTTTCGAGCTGCAGGAAGACGAGAATTCCTCCAACTTACTAGAATTTTCAATGGAAACATGAATGTTTAAGTCAAGTTTTCTGGAATAATTGAAGTAAAATTTACAGTTTTCATTAATTCATTCATGAAATCGTGAATTTTCAGTTATGAAATTCTTTCAAATTGCAATTGAACTGTCATTTGAATTCCCAAAGTCATTCAAAGTTTAGTAGTAATTGTTGGGTGTGCAGCATTAAATTTCATTTAGGGGAAATAATTATAGAATTTCAAATTTCCCTGAAAATTCAATGGAATTCCTACTTTTGAAGCAGCAAGAAGACGAGAATTCCCTAATTCTCGTCTCGCATTTTAAATCCAAATTTTTAAAATTAATTTACTGAATTTCTTCAGGTTCATGAATTTCCACGCAATAATTAAATCAAAATTTCCGAATTGTCAATTTTCAGTGACAAAATTTCTTGAAATTTCATTGAAAATATCACCCCAAAGGACTAAAAATTTCCAACAGTAAATCTATGAACTTGATTGAAACTCATTTAAAAAAAATTCCACTGGGCGTAACCCGAGTTAAATACAATGTTGATGATGTTTAATCGTTCAAAAATCGATTCCTTCATCTGTCAGTAGTGAGATAAACCGTTAGGAATTTATGCTAACCGGATTATAAATTGCTAATCGAGTGACAGGCTTTCATAAATAAAACCGCGCGAAGGACACGGCACTTTTTATTTCCTCCTTCTCATGATTGACTTTTACGCTATTTTTTCTGTCCATGAAATTTTCCCTTGGATGCTGTCTATCAAACAATAAAAAAAAGAGACAAGTCTCCACGGTTGAGTCACGTCGAGGCTCATATTCCTCGGACAATAATACCCCGAGGATGGAGTAGGGGGCGAAGAGGCACGTCCTCTACGAATTATCCGAAGAGCGAGGAGGGACACAAAAGAACCCACGGATCGAAAAAGACCGGTTATTATACGAGAGGGATGACTGGATAGCGGTGAGACCGACCCTGCAAACCAACCTCCTACGTGTTATGACCGGAATAGAACCATGCGGCCGCTCAAGAATTTCGATCGGAGTATTGTTTTATTTTTTCGAAGCAATCCGCTCAGACCAAATCGCCCCTGAACTGGATATTTTTATCTGCACCGAGAGAAAAATACATGACAATCCCGTGCGAGTCCCTTCGAAATTAATGCGGTCCACCCAAAAACGTAAAATGTGGCCCTCTAATTTTTTCAAGAACAAGGCGCCAAAATATACATTATTAACTTATGACTATTTTAATTTCGGACTCAGTGACATAAAATATTTTGTGTCAGACGGTGATAAAAATATTATTTGATGGTGTATCACGTCAGATACAGAAAATTTAGATTTATCATATAAAAAAATCGAAAACTATTGACTTTTTTCTACTAAATATCAAATTATTTTTCGTTTTATGAACTGAAAAATCTATTATTTAAAATAATAATAATTCTTTTCAGTAAAATATAATGATAATTTTTTTTTCATAGAATCAATGCAAAAAACAAATATCTTTAACGAGAATTCCCTAGAATTTTAATAAAATCCCACTACAATTTCTAGAGAATTCCAATAGAATTTTTTTAGAAAGTTTCTATTGAATTTTTTCACACGTGATTTTTAATTGAATTCGCCAACACTGCCCCAACATTAAAATTGTTTACTTTGCCCTGAAAATTGGTTTCAAATGAAAATTTTTCAGCAATAGATGATTCAATCAACCTCACGATCGATCTCAAGATGGCTTTTTCGAAACAGATTTTAAATTATAATTGGATTCATTTAAAATATTATTTTTATTCATTTCCATAAAAAATTATTTAAATCATTTTACTTAGTGTTAAAAAACAATCGGTCAGAAAAAATGGTAATTTCGGGTCTGACGAATACAACACTTCCATTCGAAAGCAAAAAAATAAAAGTGAAAAATAAAGGGCGATGAAAAAAACTATACTAAATCCAATGGTCATGACAAAAACCTTAGGCACCCGAGGATAATTATGTTCAAATTGATTACCTTTCCGAATTTTTTCGGATAACAATAAAAAATAGAACAAGAATGAAATATAGAACAGGTTCCATATATCATCCGCCCGAAACCACCGTCGTTTTGTGGGTGATTGGTTTTGATTCATCCCACCGAACAGAAATGTAATTTAGTATTTGTTTTCTCATCAATTGGGATGAGTCGTCAAATTGTTATTGCCGAGATCAATTCGTTCGAGGCAATTCCGGTGTCATGTCACGGGAAATTATCGGGAAATTCTTCTCAACCTCCCGTGATTCAGTTCTGATAAGAGTGATCCTGGGGAAAATAATCCTACATCAATCAATCCAGGCACAACAACCCGCACTACACGAAACGAATTTATAGAAAAGTCTAGCGAACTCACCAGAAAATTTTGTTGGGCTTCTTTCAAAAATTCTATTAATTTTTTTCTGACTTATTGAAAAATTCTGCATCTGTTCCGCGTGTTTTTTTGTATAGTTAATGTTTAATAGGAGCATTGCAAAAAAACTTGTTCCAAAGTTGTAAATCTCTGATGAATGATTTTCCTTCTGTTGCAGAAAAATGTTGATAAGAGCTGTGGCGGCCGGCTGGGTCGCCGTTTTCTTGTGCCATCTTCATCTAGCGAATACTCAGGTAGGAGTTGATTATTCCTCCACTTTTACAGTGAAAACTCTAATGAAATTTTCGTCTCCGACGCTTTGTTTACAAGTTATCAATAAATGGATTTTTACATTGTTGAAACTATTCGATGTACTACTCAGATTTTCCATTAACTTTAACCCTTAAGTGACCGTAGATGTGCACCGAAGACGATCACACGATATTTTACGATTTCGAGAAAAAAAAAGTTGAACAAAAAAATGTTCTCCACGTTTACAAGTAATTTTGACCTTTCAATAAATAAGAAATGAGGGTATAGAAGCGAAATAGTTGTCAAATAATTTAAAAACTCGATCTAAAAACGTGCAAAATTATGAAATTTTAAGGTTAAACATGGGGATCGTCACCGAGTCAAGTTTTCAGAAGATTTTAATAATTCACTGGCGTAAGTTTGGACGGAAAAAAAATGTTGGTGTGTTGCATACATTGGAAAGTAGGAATACAAATTTTTATGGATTTTTCATTCACGAAGTTTTTGTGTGAAAAGAAAAAATCAAAAACCGTCGGGGATTCCCGCATTATGCGGCCACTTAAGGGTTAAGATTCAGATACCAAAATGGCTTATCTAGATGTGTTATTACCACCATTTCATTATCTTTTCTAACACTACTTTCTTGGGAGGCGTGCAAAACGTAAAAGGCCGAGAGTTCACACATCTTGGATGAAACCATTTCTTAAATTTTTGAACTACTTTATTGACGAATAATTCCTGAACGAAGCGGTGGAGACAAAAATTTCGTTAAAGTTTTCACCTCCAAATAAATCCCCCAAGCTACCCCCACGATATGTCAGATGAATTTTGGGACACCCTGTAATCTCCCAGAATTCCCCTTACGTAATTTCAAGATTAATCGAAATTATGAAATTTTGAGGTTAAACATGGGGATCGTCACCGAGTCAAGTTTTGAGAAGATTTTAATAATTCACTGGCGTAAGTTTGGACCGAAAAAAAATGTTGGTGTGTTCCATACATTGGAAAGTAGGACTCCAAATTTTTACGGATTTTTCATTCACGAAGTTTTTGTGTAAAAAAAAAAATCAAAAACCGTCGGGGATTCCCGCATTATGCGGCCACTTAAGGGTTAAGATTCAGATACCAAAATGGCTTATCTAGATGTGTTATTACCACCATTTCATTATCTTTTCTAACACTACTTTCTTGGGAGGCGTGCAAAACGTAAAAGGCCGAGAGTTCACACATCTTGGATGAAACCATTTCTTAAATTTTTGAACTACTTTATTGACGAATAATTCCTGAACGAAGCGGTGGAGACAAAAATTTCGTTAAAGTTTTCACCTCCAAATAAATCCCCCAAGCTACCCCCACGATATGTCAGATGAATTTTGGGACACCCTGTAATCTCCCAGAATTCCCCTTACGTAATTTCAAGATTAATCGAAATTATGAAATTTTGAGGTTAAACATGGGGATCGTCACCGAGTCAAGTTTTGAGAAGATTTTAATAATTCACTGGCGTAAGTTTGGACCGAAAAAAAATGTTGGTGTGTTCCATACATTGGAAAGTAGGACTCCAAATTTTTACGGATTTTTCATTCACGAAGTTTTTGTGTAAAAAAAAAAATCAAAAACCGTCGGGGATTCCCGCATTATGCGGCCACTTAAGGGTTAAGATTCAGATACCAAAATGGCTTATCTAGATGTGTTATTACCACCATTTCATTATTTTTTCTAACACTACTTTCTTGGGAGGCGTGCAAAACGTAAAAGGCCGAGAGTTCACACATCTTGGATGAAACCATTTCTTAAATTTTTAAACTACTTTGTTGACGAATAATTTCTGAACGAAGCGGTGGAGACAAAAATTTCGTTAAAGTTTTCACCTCCAAATAAATCCCCCAAGCTACCCCCACGATATGTCAGATGAATTTTGGGACACCCTGTAATCCCCCAGAATCCCCCTTACGTAATTTCAAGATTAATCGAACTCCCTGCGGACTCGTGTCCACCTCGCAATTCCCATGATAATCCATCGAAAAAAAAACACATTGAATCCTACAGACTCCACATACACATTTTACTGGTTGAGAAACACCTGACGAGCCGTGGGCCCAGCCTGCGAAATAATTGACGTAGCTCCTCGATCGAGACATACACTCACTCGATGCTGAGTAACATATTTTCATACAGCTCTAGGATGTGTGTTGTGTCGGTAATGCCCGAACGGTGAAAGCGAGACTCAGTATTCACGCACGCCTCTCTGGGCCCGAAAGGGGCACCTACAGACACACCGGGGCATTCCACCAACGGGTTTTACGTCTTACGAAGAATTCAATTCAACACTATTATAGATTGGAGAGAGGAATGAGAAATAAAAAATCGGGAGATTATGAAAAGTGCAGGATTAAGGTGAATGATCCTACCCCCATCAAAATATTTATTAAGAAAATATGTAATGTGGGCCAATTCCGTATATTTTTCAAATTTATAAAGAAAAAAAAAATATGTGGAAGTGGCCCAGATTATATATATTTTTTATAAATTTTTTCATGGGGGTAGGATCATTCACCTTAATTCAGCCCTTGATTCTGATCTTGTTGTATTTTTTATATATTCTTTATAAATTTGAAAAATACATGTAAAACACAGATTTCATTTTTTTAATAAATTGAGCCAATTTAATATTTTTTAATTTTTTTTTTTCATCCAAAAAATGAAAGTTACTGAAGTTCCTGAAAATTCAGGCAACTCATCTTCGGAATTTTCAATCCGTTCCTTAATTTTCGCGACAGGTTTCAAAATCACAATTGCCGTTGAAAATTCAATGATCATTCATAATCAAAAACTTAATTTTATTGAATTTCCAAGATGAATCAGGAATTCCAATTTAGTCTGAAATTGAATTCAAGTTCAGACTATTGAAAATTTAACTGCACCTGTTCCTTAAATTTCAAAGAATTTCCAACAGCGTAACCGATTTTTTCGCAATGGTTCAGCTTCATTTCCCTCACATTTCATTCAAACCCGCGACAAAGTATTTTTCTCACATTTTTTTATGCAACCCAATTCGCTGAAAAGCATTACTGTAACAAAATTGTACGGCACTATGCTTTGACAAGATTGAAAGTGAACTCCATGCAAATGCCTCTTACGTCTGACATTTGTTACGTCTTTTATATTCTCATTCTTCCATTCGCATTTTCTTTTTCATCTTATTTTTTATTCGCTTGCACCTTTCAATCCAGGAAGGAACGCAATACTTACTGTTGAGGGGAGATTACTCGTGTTTCCAGGGACAAGAGTCAGTCCAGACGTTGGAGATACTCTCCAACGCGAATGCACTCGATCTCGTTGGAATTCGTTCACCGTTATGTCATCGTACATTGAATTTTTTCAATTTTCAGGCTACTCTCATTACCAGTCATTGTTGTTCATGTGCATTGCCGCTAACTCCACTGTTAAAAATATTTGGTTGAAATTCTCGCTTCACTTCTTGAAAATTTTTCTGAAGTGACTGTTTCACTGAAATTTCGCGGAATTTCATAATTGAAAATTCATAATTTGATTGAAAAAATTTGATACTGTAAATTTCAGTTAAATTATGCCATAAAAATGAGTAAAAATGGAAAAAATAAAGAAAACCAACGAAATAAAAAAACAATTTTGTGTAAATGACGACATAAGTCGATTCTTGCTACCGAGTTATTTCTTCTTATTTTGTGATTTTTTAACGAAATGTCAGAAAATTTTTCCCACAAAATTTTTTCAACTGAATTTGCTTCAATTTGTATCTTGATATCTATTTATAATCAGAAATATTGAGATTTTCAGTCGACGACAAACGAAAAATTCCTTTCCAACACTTTCTCCTAAAATCCACTCGTTTCTAAGATAATTTTATAATTAGGAAATCTGTCATTCGATGCTATATTAGCTGAGCTATTGGAATTGTCTAGAAAGTGAGTGTTTATTTTCTTAAAAAAATACTCATTTTTTAGATAATTTTGTGATTAAATTTAATTACCAATTAATTGTCCAGAATTTCAATTTCTTCATGAAATTCGTGAAGAATAAATTCATAATGAATTCACTAATATTCATAAAATTATTCATAAAATTTTACGCTGCTTATTGCCTATATCAGCGTGATAATTGACACAAGAAATTAGTGATCGAAGTCACCGAAGAGAAATTAATAATTCTTTTTTTTTCAGGTCTCCAACAACGTCTTCACATGTCCAAACGGTAAGTCATAATTCACCTTTGACATTCCACCTTCATCTCCCGCATTGTGAGCAGGTATCTGAGCCCTGCATCCTCATTCCCAGGTAGATTGGGTTCCCCTCGTTTACCCAGCGGCAGGTGCACTGCGGAGATTTCTCTCAGGGGGTCGGAAAAATTTTCCAAGATGAGACCAGAAAAACGAACACAGGCTTTTGAGCAAAATTCCCGGAATCCTCTCATGTTCTTATTTGTCGTTCTACGACTACTCTAATTCATTCCGTGTTCATGCTCATAATAAGAAGTGGAAAAACAATGTGTTAAAATGGTTCAGGGGTGCATTTCAGATGGGGAACTCTATGTTGAAGATTATAATTGCCATCAACATATTTTATTATTTAATATTAATATAATAGAATATAATTTTATTATTATAATAATATAATAAAACATATATTATAAAAATATAATGTATATGTATGTCTTATTGGGTTTTATATTATTATATTATAATAATATAATAATAAAATAATATTTTATTGTTATTTTAATGGTTATTACGAATGGAAAATTGATTATATGTAGGGGGTGGGGGTCTCACTGCGTTTTTTAAATACCACAAGTACTTGATGGGAAATTTTGGTAAATTTTTTCCAATTTCTTCTTTGTGGAAATAAGTATAGGTATGAAACAAATCATGAAATTTTCATTTTTCAATAACATTCATTTTTTATTCAACAGAAGGAATTGAGTCATTTCAAATTGCATACGATTGATTGTGCGGAACATCGTATCGAATACACAACGAAAAAATTGGTTTAAAAATATTGAAAATTGTAAGAGTAGGTTTTTTACGAACCGAAAAAATCGAAAAAAGCAATTTTTCAATAAGTAAGTTGAAAAGTAAATTCGATAGATATTTTTATCACAAAAAGCTCAACCAATAATCAAATTAGGATAAATCTGGAAAATCATATTCAGAATTGGCTGAATTCATAAGCTGGTCCCGCATTGGAAAATGTAATAGACCGATGTAGGAAGAGGAGGGGGGATAGATTTTAAATCTCTCATTCATGTTATAATTGACTTTTGTGATAGACATGTGCATCCGATTTTTTTTTCATTTTTTCTGTCGAAAATTTTAATTTTTCTTCAATTTTCAATATTTTTCAACAATTTTTTTTTTGTATTCCACATGACCTTCCATAAAATCAATCGTTTTAAATTTAGGGTATATGTTTAAAAACCTTCCATTAGAAAAACTTCGGAAAAAAAATTCATCAAAACAACTTGATGACAAAAAAAATTGGAGAAAAAAACTTAAACAATTCAAACTTCGAAAGACGTGGAAATTTTTTTTTAAAAACTCCTTATTTAAATAATGAAATATTAATGAGGTGTGGGCGAATTTCCCAATCGGCTCTAAATCCTCACAACGTCATGATTTTTTAGAACAAAAAGTATAGATTGTATTCAATGAAAACTATCATGCAACAATCCAACTGTGAAAAAATAAAACCATTTTTTAACAATGATTCACGTCGAAAATTTACGGTTATAAAATGTATACCATAATCTATCCCGTTAGATTCACATCTATAATTTCTTTTTTGTTCCGAATACTCCTGATTGATGATGATTGAGCAATTGATTCTAATTTGACGTTTGAGTGTTTACACAGAAAATTGTTGATCATGCAAGTAATTTTGTGTGAATAAAAAATTCTTTGCTTTCATCCGAGGATAATTTTCCATTCGCAATCATTCACAAAGGAATAATGTAAATGATTTTATTCTTAAGAAAAAGAGAAAAGTCTAAATCCAAAATTAAAAAATGTTGATAATCCAAGAAATTTTCCGAATGAAAAATTCTCTGTTTTTCATTTAAAATAAATTGCTGATGCGTAAATATTCACAACGGAATAATACAGCTGATGTCTCCCTAAAAATGAAGAAGAAGATAAAAAGCTAAATTTAAAATAAAAAATAATTGATCATCCAACAAATTTTCTGAATAAAAAAATTCTCGAGTTTCCATTCACAGTAAATTCTCCATTCTTAATCATTCAGAAAAAAAGAATACAGATAATTTCTTCCTGAAAATGAAGGAAAAAAGAAAAAAAGTTAAATTCCATGAATAACCAAACCCTCAATTTATGAATGAAATAATTGTCCCGTAAATATAAAGAAACCACTGAAGAATGTACCCTACAATGGAAGTTGGGAAAAAGTAGGAAACGGAGTGGAACCTAGTGGCTCGGCTAAACGAGGCCTCACCACTGCACAAAACGTGCACCAACCAAATGGACACACTCGACTAGCTCCTCTGAGTCTAACGGATTCTAAAAAAATTCGAGGAAGGAGAGAAAAACTTGAGGAAGAAGTTTAATCCTCAGCGATGACGCCAAGCAACCAGGCATTATGGGGATAAGAGACCTACATAATTGCCAGCACAGTGTAGACTTTAAATGTAAAAGGAGAAAAGTGGAACGGAGTTTGAACACGTGTACCAGAGAACAGATGCAATTGCACGCTCATTGTCACGAATCACTGCATGATGTATGCGATTACTCGCCATGTGAATGATGATGTATCACTCGAACTCGTGATGCCCCCGCGCAATTTTTTTTTTTCGCAGAAGATTTTTTTGGAATAAAAATTTTTATGTTATTAATAAACTCGATATTATTTTAAAACATTGGATTTGATTTATGAGAGAGAGGAAAATCACGAAATCTCCCGTTCAACCAATAGAATTGCAGTATTGGACGTCTCGTGGGCCAATCAGAAGAGAATTATACCGAGAATTTCCTTCCTCCCCGGCTCGCCCAATCAGAGCGCAGTATTCGAGACCACGTGACACCTTCACGTCGGTTCATGCCGCTAAAAGTCAATTGTCCTCGGAATATCCCCGAAATAATGCCCCAATAAAAATATTTCAAATCCCATTAGAAAGAGTGAACGAAGGGATCAAGGCCGAAAATTGTAGGAACATAATGCTTTAGGACACTGCGGTAAATTGAGAAAGAGGAAGAACGGCATTCCACAGTCGTGAGTCTGGCCTCATCGTACTGCATATCGCTCTGTAGTCTCCTACACTCCCCTGTCATCATCCGCGGCCTAAAAATAATCTCAGATAACCCCGAGTCTCCAGTAACAGTATTTGTACTTTACGTTTTTTTTATTACTTTTATTCTATTGCATGCGATCCTTATTCAATTTTGTTCGATTCAAAAGTAGCATAGTGATCATAGTTATTAGTTCATAATCAGGATTTTATTCAAAACTAAATGTGATTTTTATTTGCGTTTCCATTCACGTTAAATTGAGTTTTTGAAATTAAAAAAAAATGCATTCTTCAAGTATATTTTATACTCGAATGGGGGATGGGTGTTTCAATTCTCGGATGATTATTTCGTATCAGCCCGGGTTGTACCAAGCGCTCTCAAGTGTAATATAAGGGTCAGACACTGAGTGTGAGAATATAAGGGTCAAAAAGTGGAGGTTAAAAAAATGAGGGTTGGAATATTAGAGTCAAAAACTGAGGGCCTGAATGTAAAGGTGAAGGAATGAGGGTCAGAATGTTAGGGTTAAAAAAAGAGGGTCAGAATATTACGATAAAAAAATTAGGGTCCGAATATAAAAGTAAAAAAAGTGGGTGTCAGGCAATGAGGGTCATATAAGGGCTAAAAACGGTGATCAAGCATAATATATGACTTGTATTTAGACCCTCATTGCCTGATACTCACTTTTTTTACTTTTATATTCTGACCCTGATGTTTTGACCCTAATATTCTGACCCTCATTTTTTAACCTCCACTTTTTGACCCTTATATTCTGACACTTAGTGCCTGACCCTTATATTACACTTAAGAGGGCTTGCTACACTCCGGTCTGATACAAAACAATCATCTTCAAATTGAAAGAGCCATCCCCCAATTGAGCATATTTTGTCTCCCGCGTTCACTCATTATATCAACTCTCAATAAGACTCGCCGAGGAGTACCTCCTATGCACTCATTATCCTTGAACGCATGTTTACATACACATACAATGAATAAAGCATCATCAAGGTGTTTCTGAACACGTCCCATGGCCCGTTGACCTTTCGAGATGAAGTAAAAGTCCCCAAGAGTCGCGGAATGAAGGAGAGAATGTTCAGCAAGCCATTTAATCGTTCGAAAGCAAGAAAATTCAATTACATAATCGTACTGGGTTTTAAAAATTTACACCCAAACATTTCCATAATTTCCCAATATTATCTTTTCACCGTGATTGCCTCTACTGTTAGAAATTCATGGGAACATTATCGCCAGTTACATTCCGATTTTTCAAACGTCAGATTGAAGTTGAAGTACCAGGAGTTTATGAAAAATAAATACGATTGCATGTTATTAATATTGTGTGATGTTTTGGTGGTCATTATGGAGGCAATTATTAACTGTCGTTGGGATTGTCAGACCTGCTGTAATTATAATAATCAATGGCCAGTTATTTGTGGATTGCGTCGTACGAAGTCAATTAAGTTGTAAGAATGCGTGAAAAATAGAATACAAATTTTTGTGTAGAGAAAAAGTTTGAAGTTTCATAGAGAAAAAAAGTTTTGATTGTCAGAACGCTGTTGAAAGGAAATTGAAGTTTCATAGACAGTCGACTAGTAGTTTTTAGGAGAGTGACCTTGAATGCGATTTAAGGGAGAAAAAATGATAAAATTTCAGATTTCACAGAAAATTCAAGGAAATTCTACTTTTTTGAATAGCATTGAGTTGAGAATTTCTTAACTTATTTGAATTTTTAATGAAATCGTGAATATTCAGAGCCAAATGACGATGAATTTTAATTAATAAAAAATTTAATAATATGTTATTTTTTATTTTTAACGGAATTTGTTGCAGTTCCAAGGGACTTGCAAATGGCCATCGCCCGAGGGCCTTCAGCCAATTTAATAATATATTTACTGAAATTTTCCTGATTATACGGCTACTTTTCGGAGAACGTGAACTGAACTTTACAGGTCTCGTTGATTTTTCCATGAAATTCTGACTTTTCAATTACGAAATTTCCTGAAATTTCTATGGAACTCAAATGTGAGAAAAATTTCAGAAAAGAATCCCGTGAATTTCAGCCAAAAATTTTTAGTAGAATAATTTTTAGGAATTTATTCCCAATTTTTTATCCTTTTATAATATTACGAAATCGAATAAAATTCGATTGAAATAGTATGGATTTTTTACGAATTTTTTTGAAGGGGAAGAAATGATTGGAATCAATTCAAACTGCGAGGTCATTTCATTCATATTTCAAGCTACATCTCAGAATTTTTCCAAGTATTTTTCATCGAAAATTTAAAGAATTTCAACGATTTTGCAACAAAAAAACGATTTTTTGAACTGTCTAATGTGCTTTTCCCCCTTGATTCCTATTGACACAGATAACCCATCCGTTGACATCCTCCCATCGTATGTAGCCCGGAATTCAACAATTTCATCGAAAAATTCCAGTGCACACGCAATTAACGCAGCGCCAAAAGAATGCATCATGCATACGATTTCCCTCAGCGTTGAATAAAAGAAAAAGAGAAAAAGAATAGAATTGACATGAATGAATTGTCCAAGTCTGGTATTTATTGGGTCGTTGTACCGATAACCCGTTTGCGTGGACAGAGAGGAAGCCAGAATCGAAATCGAGCGTTTCTCCAACGTTCCTCGATTCCTTTGCCACACACGTATTCTCTTTTCTCCGGGTTTGTCTCGATATACACATCAAAAAGCCAATGCCGGCTCTTGGCCAGCATCAGTGTATATCGTTGGCGCACTAAAAACGATCGAGGTCGACTCGTTGGCACTCGAACATCGTCATACCCCCCTGTAGGTCACCGATTAACCGCCTTTCCGACAAGCCGATGTTTGGCTCTTCACAGCTGATAGTCAATACTCAACTTGCAAGCTTACACCCGAAAATACAAGCTTTAATTTGAGACATGTGGTCTCTAATTGAGATTTTCGTGTGTTTCAAATTGAAAGTTTTAATAGTGTCAAGTTGAGACTTTCAAAGGTCTTGAGACTTTCAGAACTCTAGTTGAAGGAAAATTTCAAGTTGAGTACCAAAAGTTTAACTTGAAGCTTGCAAAAGTGTCAATTTGAGTCTATGAAAGTCTTAAGTTGAAACTTTCAAAAGTTTCAAGTTGATACTGTCAAAGGTCTTAAATTGAGACCTTCAGAACTCCAGTTGAAGGAAAATTTCAAGTTGAGTTTCGAAAGCTCAACTTGAAGCTCGCAAAAGTATAAATTTGAGTCTATGAAAGCCTCGAGTTGAAACTTTCAAAAGTCTCAAGTTGAAACTTTCAAAAGTCTCAAGTTGAGACTTTCAAGAGTTTCAAGTTGATATTTTCAAAGGTTTCAAATTGAGACTTTCAGAACTCTAGTTGAAGGAAAGTTTCAAGTTGAGTTCCGAAAGTTTAACTTGAAGCTTGTAAAAATACGAATTTGAGTCTATGAAAGTCTCAATGTTTCATATGATCTTAAATTGAGATTTTCAAATGGTTCAAATTGCCACTTTCAATAGTCTCAAGTTGGGATTTTCAAAAGTCTCAAGTTGAAACTTTCAAACGTCTCAAATTGAGACTTTCAGAACTCCACTTGAAGAAAAATTTCACGTCAAGTTCCGAAAGTCTCAACTTAAAGCACGCAAAAGTACCAACTTGAGTCTATGAAAGATTCCAATTCATTGTAAGACATTTCAGATCGTAAAATAAAATATTATTTTTTGGGTGTATTTCCAATCACATTAGCAAGCTTTGATTTATCTTCAATTTTCCGCCCTTGCTGAGTGTCATTAAATTAAAAAATCATTGTGGTTATCTATTTCAGGATGGGAACTGAAAGGAATTTACTGTTACAAATTCTTCAATATCAGGCATTCGTGGGAAAAAGCTGCGGAATTATGCAGGAGGTAAATACTCAATGAGATATATTTCTAGGAAAGTGAGATAAGTTATTCTAGTGAATAGCAAATGAATTCAGAACTCAGTGAAGTGGTAAAACGGGATGAGTGAAGTAGTATTCGGAGTGAGTCTTTGGTAAATATCGCTGAAACTACATTTTTCTTCTCTATCTATTTTTAGCCAGTCAATTGTGATTAAAGAAAAACGACCAATCTAGAGTTAACGAATCATTGTAATTAGGTACGGAAGCGATCTCATGGTGGTAGAATCCTACATGGAAAACAACTTAACATCAGGGATGATCGGAAGGCACTTGGATCGTTACTGGTTGGGACTAGCATCCCTGGACGATCTTCGCACAAACACCCTGGAGTCTGCAGCGGGAATGCTCGTGTCCCAGTATGCCGGTGAGTAACACATTAGCCATCGTCATACCACGCGAAAGAAACAACAGTTATGCAGTTATTAAAACGCAATACCCATCCATTATTTGTTAATTTTGCGCGAGTTAATTGGAAAGAATGATTTTTTCTTCGTATTCTCAATTTACCTCGTCTATTCACGGAGGCGTCATGGCCACTTGACGGGACATAATGGAGCAATTAATAAATCGTTGACTCGCGTCTAACGTTTACGGTCTCGATTCAAACATCAACACGTATATAATACGAATAGGTAGACGTAAAATACCACAATTGTACACACGAAAGAGGCTCCGGCGATCGTATCGAGGTCGCGGAAATGCGGAACTGTGAGACTCGTCGGCACGAAGACACACTTTTCCCATATCCTCGCACGACAATGCCCACACTTGTGAGATTCACGCGAGCATTGAGGTAATTCCCATTTTTCCCATTTGCATAATTCAATATTAGAGACGGTTATTTACGGGTTGCATTCTTACGCGCGGCGATTCACGTTAAAGGGAAAATGTTGAAAAAATTATTTTTTGAAATGGTGGATGAGGTAATTGATTTTCAAATGTTGGAGTTATATTACAATTCGATTGAGTCCAAAGAGTAACTTATTTCAGAATCTAAGGTGAATAGCAAAATTTTTGTCACGACCTTTTTTGTAACCCTTAATTTGCTCGACAAAAAAGTTACTACGAAAATTTCGATGACTCCCTTAGGTTCGAAGATATTCCTCGAAATTTCAACTAAGAGCAAATGGCAGCCCAAGAACTTAAGCCCGAGAATTTCAATAGAAAAATCAGAATCGATTGACAGAAATGAATAATAAAAAAAAAAGAAAATAATAAAAAAATATATAAAACATTATAAGAAATCCTTTACCTTCCTTCAAAAAAAAGGAAATTCTGTTTTTGAAGAGGATTCGAACAAAAACAATAATTTTTTCATTTATTCAATCAAAATACACTACCTCTCTAGGTCCATGTATGAAAGCCAAAAAAATTCTAAAAAAGTATATATAAAAACTTACCCCACAATCTGCAAAATCTCTAATTACCAAATACCCTCTCAAGGTTTCTGGGCATCGAAGCAGCCGAACCCAGCATCCGGTGAGTGCGTGGACGTAGCCGTGACCGATGACCAGCAGCAGTCCTGGGAGTTAACAACCTGCGAGTCGCTCCTACCATTCATGTGTCGAGCCTCCGCCTGTCCGGCAGGTAAACCCCCCGCCCCCTCCCCCAACACCGCCAACAAAACATGTTGCATCACTCACCTCAATTTGCTCTCCCATCCTAGGATCATTCCATTGTTCCAATGGCAAATGCATCAACTCCGCCTTCAAGTGCGACAAGCAGGACGACTGCGGCGACTTCTCTGACGAAATCGACTGTCCCAACAATTGCCAGTTCTACATGGCAAGCAGTGGTGACGTGGTTGAATCCCCGAACTACCCTCACAAATACACACCCCTGAGCAACTGCAAATGGACGCTGGAGGGTCCCCAAGGGCACAACATTCTCCTCCAATTCCAAGAGTTCGAAACCGAAAAGAGTTTCGACATTGTTCAGATTCTCGTGGGCGGTAGAACCGAAGAGAAATCAGTGAACCTTGCCACCCTCTCCGGAAAGCAAGAGCTCTCCAACAAGCTCTTCGTATCAGCCTCCAACTTCATGATAATCAAATTCAGCACCGACGGCTCAGTCGAGCGAAAGGGTTTCCGGGCCTCGTGGAAGACAGAGCCCCAGACCTGCGGAGGAATCCTACGAGCCACACCCCAGGGACAAGTTCTGACTTCCCCCGGGTACCCCCAGAACTACCCGGGAGGCCTGGAATGCTTGTACATCCTGCAAGCCCAGCCCGGCAAGATAATCTCCCTCGAAATCCAGGACATGGACCTGGAGACAGACCGAGACTACATCCTCGTGCGAGACGGCGACAGCCCAATGAGTCGTCCAGTGGCCAGACTGACTGGAAAATCCGAGGACAACCCAACGGTCCTCATGTCCACCAGTAATAACCTCTACCTGTACCTGAAGACCTCCCTAGGAGACTCTCGAAGGGGTTTCAGCATCAGGTACACCCAAGGTTGCAGAGCCACAATAATCGCCCTGAACGGCACCGTTCAGTCCCCCTCGTACGGTCTAAATGACTACCCGAACAACCAGGAGTGTCTCTACACCATAAGGAACCCTAAGAATTCTGCCCTCTCCCTAAAGTTCACAAATTTTAACGTCCACACCACCGACTACGTCCAAGTCTACGATGGTAGCAATACCAATGGGCTCAGACTGCACTCTGGAGATGGCTTCACCTCGAACACGATTCCAAAGATCACCCTGACAGCTGAGAGTGGAGAGATGCTGGTGAGATTCGTCTCAGACGCCCTGAGAAGCTCCTCCGGATGGCAGGCGACCTTCTCCGCAGACTGCCCTGTCCTCCTTCCTGGAGAAGGCGCCCTCGCCAGCAATAGGGACACAGCATTCGGTACGGTGGTAACCTTCTCGTGCCCCATGGGCCAGGAGTTTGCCACAGGAAAGCTGAAGATCACCAGTGAATGCCTCCAAGGAGGAAATTGGTCAGTCACGTATATCCCGAAATGCCAGGAAGTTTACTGTGGACCAGTCCCCCAAATCGATAATGGATTCTCCATCGGTTCGTCCAACGTCACGTACCGAGGATTAGCCACTTATCAATGCTACGCGGGTTTCGCTTTCCCATCGGGCAGGCCAACGGAGAAGATCTCGTGCATGGCTGACGGTCGCTGGGAGAAGAAACCTTCGTGCCTAGCTTCCCAGTGTGCGCCCCTCCCCGAGGCGCCAAATGCCAACATCACGATCTTGAATGGCGGTGGCAGAAGCTACGGAACGATCGTCAGGTTCGAGTGCGAGCCAGGATACGTCAGGACTGGACATCCAGTCATCCTCTGTATGAGCAATGGCACCTGGTCTGATAACGTCCCCACTTGCTCCAGGGCTCGGTGTCCCGTTCTACCGATCATCAAGAATGGCTTCGTCGTTGATAACAATAGGGACTACTTCTTCGGAGATGAGGCAAGAGTGCAGTGCAATCGGGGATACAAACTCACGGGTAACAATATCATCTCCTGTGGTGCTGATCAACGATTCGAGAACGTACCTTCCTGTGAGGATATCAACGAGTGCTCCTCGAGTCAGTGTGACCTCGCATCCACTGAGTGCATAAACATGCCTGGAGCTTTCTCCTGCAAGTGTAAATCTGGCTTTGCGCCGACACTGGATTGCCGACCGGTCGGGGATATTGGGCTTATAAATGGGGGAATCCCAGACGAGTCCATCACTGTTTCTAGTTCGGAAATTGGGTACAAGAAGAATGGAGTGAGGTTGAGCAGTGGAGACGGCTGGTGTGGGAACAGTATCGAACCGGGAGCCAACTGGGTGATGATTGACATGAAAGCTCCCACGATAGTTCGAGGATTCAGAACCCAAGTGGTTGCCAGGACCGACGGTAACATTGCGTTCGCCTCCGCAATAAGACTACAGTACACTGACGATCTGGGAGATGTATTCCGGGATTACACGAATCCTGATGGAACTCCTGTGGAGTTCAGAGCTGTCGAGCCCGCTCTCTCTATCCTCAATCTTCCAGTTCCGATCGAAGCGAGATACATAAAATTCAGGATTCAGGATTACGTCAGTGCACCCTGCACCAAACTCGAAATCGTCGGTTGCACTAGACTAGAGTGCACTGACGTCAACGAGTGTGCGAGCAACAATGGTGGCTGCCACCAGAAATGCATCAACAGTCCTGGCAGCTACGCCTGCATGTGCAACACTGGGTATGAACTCTACAAGGGAAATGGCACTGCTGGATTCAGCATTGCAAGATCAGAAACTGGAGAACGAGATGGGGATCTTTATCAGAGGAACAAGACATGTGTTCCAGTGATGTGTCCAACACTACCAGCTCCGGAGAACGGGAAGATCCTCTCCACGAAGGATCAGTTCCACTTTGGAGATCTCATAAAGTTCCAGTGCAACTTTGGTTACGTCCTTGCAGGATCCTCGGCTGTGATCTGCACTTCCAGTGGAGTGTGGAATGGAACCACACCTGAATGTCAATTTGCCAAGTGCGTTTCCCTTCCTGACGATAAGAACGAAGGTCTGGCTGTCGTCAGAACCGATGAGACAAGTGTTCTAGTGCCTTTTGGACAGAACGTCACCTTGAAATGTGGCAACACTGGAAGGTTCTTGAGGAATACAGCCACCTCGGGCTTCAGACAGTGTGTCTACGATCCCAAGCCAGGTCTACCTGACTACTGGCTATCGGGATTTCAGCCCGCTTGCCCCAGAGCTGATTGCGGACTGCCCCTGCCGACCCCTGGAGCTGAGTACGGACAATACGCCGATACCAAGTACCACTCACAGTTTTTCTTTGGTTGTCAGGACACATTCAAACTCGCTGGACAGACAAATAATCACGACAACGTCGTCCGCTGTCAGGCTAACGGTGTCTGGGACTTTGGAAACTTGAGGTGTGAAGGACCAGTCTGTGAGGATCCTGGAAGACCCAGCGATGGCTTCCAGATAGCAAGATCTTATGAGCAAGGATCGGAGGTGCAGTTTGGCTGCAGCCGACCTGGCTACATCCTCATTAATCCGAAGCCCATCGTCTGTCGCAGGGAGCCCGAGTGCAAGGTGGTTAAACCCCTTGGTCTCACGTCGGGCAAAATTCCGGACTCCGCTATCAATGCAACGTCGGAACGACCCAACTACGAAGCCAAGAATGTCAGGCTGAACTCTGTCACTGGGTGGTGTGGTAAGCAAGAAGCATTCACCTACGTGAGTGTCGATTTGGGTCAGGTCTTCAGGATCAAGGGAATCCTCGTGAAGGGAGTCGTAACGAATGATATTGTGGGTCGTCCTACGGAGATCAGATTCTTTTACAAGCAGTCCGAGAACGAAAACTACATCGTTTACTTCCCTAATTTCAACCTGACTATGAGAGACCCAGGCAACTACGGAGAACTGGCCATGATCACTCTGCCAAAATCCGTTCAAGCAAGATTTGTGATCATTGGAATCGTCAGCTACATGGACAACGCTTGTCTGAAGTTCGAATTGATGGGATGTGAGGAACCCGCTGTGGAACCACTGCTGGGTTACGACTACGGCTACTCACCCTGCGTCGATAATGAGCCCCCGCTCTTCCAGAATTGTCCCCAACAGCCAATAATGGTGCAGAAGGGACCAGACGGTGGACTCCTACCAGTCAACTTCACAGAACCAACGGCTGTGGACAACAGCGGAAGCATAGCACGTCTGGAAGTCAAGCCCCAGAGTTTCAAAACTCCGATAAGAATCTTCGAGGATACCGTCGTAAAATATGTAGCCTTCGATTACGATGGAAACGTCGCGATCTGTGAGATCAACATCACAGTTCCTGATGTAACACCTCCAAAGCTTAGCTGCCCCCAGAGCTATGTTATTGAATTGGTAGATCGCCAGGAAAGCTATACGGTTAACTTCAACCAAACAAGAAGGGACATCAACACAACAGACGCCTCAGGTCCAGTGAAGATCACGTACGTTCCGGAACGTGCGGTCATCCCCATTGGAGGATTTGAAAATGTAACAGTGTATGCTACGGACTCCAGTGGAAACCGAGCCTCCTGCCACTTCCAGGTGTCCGTCCAAGCGACTCCTTGCGTAGATTGGGAGCTCAAACCCCCCGCGAATGGTGGACTGAAGTGTGTACCAGGAGACAAGGCCAAATCCCTCCAGTGTATCGCCACCTGTCGATCTGGCTACAGATTCACCGACGGCGCACCAACAAAGTCATTCACCTGTGATCCAGTGAGACGCTGGTCTCCCATGTCAGTGGTCCCTGATTGCGTTTCTGAGAACACTCAGCAGGCTGACTACAATGTCATTGCCTCGGTCACTTACAGGGCCAATGGGGCGGTGTCCAGGGGCTGTCTACCACAGTACCAAGACCTGATGGGCCAGTACTACATGGGACTCAACAACATTCTCACTCAGAGATGTTCCGCTGTCAACGTCAATATGAACGTCTCCTTCATCCGGTCGATACCAACTCTGGTCGAGGAGAATGTCCTCAAGATGGACTTCATCCTCGTTATCGTTCCGGCAGTTCGTTCCACCCAGCTGTACGACCTCTGCGGTTCCACCTTGAGCCTCATCTTCGATCTGTCCGTACCTCACGCAAGCGCTGTTATCGAGCCCCTGTTGAATGTCTCGTCCATCGGTAATCAATGTCCGCCCCTACGTGCCCTGAGGTCATCTATCAGTAGAGGATTCACCTGCAGCATCGGGGAAGTCCTCAATATGGATACAAACGATGTTCCAAGGTGTCTGCACTGTCCAGCAGGGACATTCGCTGGGGAGAAGCAGAAGCAGTGCACAGCGTGTCCAAAAGGATTCTACCAGAACAGCGATCGTCAGGGCGCCTGCCTCCGCTGTCCATTCGGAACTTACACCAAGGAGCAAGGATCCAAGAGCATCGATGACTGCATTCCAGTCTGTGGGTATGGAACCTACTCACCAACAGGTCTAGTCCCTTGTCTTGAGTGTC
Source organism: Diachasma alloeum (assembly GCF_001412515.2). Lineage (NCBI taxonomy): Eukaryota > Metazoa > Arthropoda > Insecta > Hymenoptera > Braconidae > Diachasma > Diachasma alloeum. The sequence goes on along the minus strand of NW_021680498.1, from coordinate 537,202 downwards.
CCAGAAATTCTTACACCGGGGAACCCCCGACGGGAGGCTACAAAGACTGCCAGACCTGTCCTGCAGGGACCTTCACTTATCAACCGGCAGCACCAGGACGGGATCGTTGCAGGGCTAAATGTGCACCTGGTACTTACTCAGACACTGGGTTAGCCCCGTGTGCCCAGTGCCCCAAAAACTTCTACCAAGCTCAACACGGCGCAACGACCTGCATGGAGTGCCCAACAAACATGTACACGGATGCGGCTGGAGCAGTGGGTCGAGAAGCGTGTAAGGTAGTGGCTTGCACGGACAATGTCTGCCAACACGGTGGTCTCTGCATCGCCATGGGCCACGGAGTCCAGTGCTTCTGCCCCGCTGGCTTCTCTGGTCGTCGTTGTGAAGTGGATATTGATGAATGCGCTTCACAGCCTTGCTTCAATGGTGCCACTTGTATCGATCTACCTCAGGGCTACAGGTGTCAATGCGCCAATGGATACTCTGGAATCAACTGTCAGGAGGAGAAGTCGGACTGTAGTAAAGACACCTGTCCTGAGCGAGCCATGTGCAAAGACGAGCCTGGGTTCGGTAACTACACGTGTCTCTGCAGGTCTGGTTACACCGGAGTCGACTGTGACATCACCATTAATCCCTGCACTGCCACGGGGAATCCCTGCCAGAACGGGGCCAGCTGCATTGCTCTCCAGCAAGGTCGATTCAAGTGCGATTGCCTGCCCGGATGGGAGGGACAGAGCTGCGAAATCAACACTGATGACTGCGCAGAGAGGCCCTGTCTTCTCGGAGCCAACTGCACGGATCTTGTCGCTGATTTCAGCTGTGATTGTCCTCCAGGCTTCACTGGCAAACGCTGCCACGAGAAGATCGATCTTTGCTCGGGGAATCCCTGCTTGAACGGCATCTGTGTTGATAATCTCTTCGATCACGAGTGCATCTGCCACCCGGGATGGACAGGACCAGCGTGCGAGACCAACATCAACGAATGCGCTTCCAAACCTTGCAGGAATAACGGACAGTGTCTGGATCAGATAGGAGGGTACACCTGCACTTGTGAACCCGGATATACTGGCCAACAGTGTCAGCACACGATCGATGATTGCGGGGCTGAGCCTTGCCAGAATGGAGCCACTTGCATCGACCAACTCGAGGGATTCGTCTGTAAATGTCGACCAGGATTCGTCGGACTTCAGTGTGAAGCTGAGCTCGACGAGTGTCTCAGTGATCCCTGCAACCCTGTGGGAACCGATCGCTGCGTAGATCTCCACAACAGCTTCCTGTGCCACTGCCGAGAAGGCTACACAGGAACAACTTGTGAGATCAACACCGATGACTGCGCTTCCGACCCTTGTTTCAACGGAGCAACGTGCAGAGACGAAGTGGGTGGGTTCAAGTGTCTCTGCAGAGATGGCTGGACCGGTACCAGATGTGAGACCGACGTAGGAATGTGCATGAACCATCCTTGCCAGAACGACGCTGCATGTGTCGACCTCTTCCAAGATTTCTTCTGCGTTTGTCCATCAGGTACTGATGGCAAACAGTGTGAGACTGCTCCTGAGAGGTGCATTGGTAACCCTTGCATGCACAACGGACGCTGTCAGGACTTTGGATCCGGTCTGAACTGCACTTGTCCTGACGATTACACTGGAATCGGCTGCCAGTATGAGTACGACGCATGTCAGGCTGGTGCCTGCAAGAATGGCGCCACTTGCATGGATAACGGAGCTGGATTCACATGTACTTGCCCACCTGGCTACACCGGCAAGACCTGTGAGGAGGACATTGTCGATTGCAAGGAGAACTCCTGTCCTCCCTCTGCCACCTGCATCGATTTGACTGGAAAGTTCTTCTGCCAGTGTCCGTTCAATCTCACCGGAGACGACTGTAGGAAGTCCATTCAAGTAGATTACGATCTGTACTTTACAGATCCATCACGCAGCAGTGCTGCCCAGATCATTCCCTTCTTCACGGGAGCCCAGAAGAGCCTCACCATCGCCATGTGGGTGCAATTCACCCAGAAGGACGAAGCAGGGATATTCTTCACGCTGTACAGCGTCAGCTCCCCTCACGTTCCCACCAATCGTAGACCGATGATCCAAGCCCACAGCAATGGAGTCCAGGTGTCTCTCTTCCACGATCTTCAGGATGTTTATCTACCTTTCCGAGAGTACGCTACCATCAACGACGGACAGTGGCATCACGTGGCCATCGTTTGGAATGGCGAGAACAGCGGAGAGTTGACGTTGATCACTGAAGGGCTGATTGCCAGCAAGACTGAGGGCTACGGCAGTGGACGAACTCTTCCGTCCTACGGTTGGGCTGTTCTTGGGAAACCTAGGAGTGAATCCCCCAAAGGGTACACTGAATCTGGCTTCCAAGGGCACTTGACGAAGGTTCAGGTCTGGTCCAGGGCGCTGCATGTCACCAATGAGATACAGAAGCAGGTGAGGGACTGCAGGACCGAGCCTGTTTTGTATCAGGGATTGGTGTTGACTTGGGCTGGGTACGACGAAATTGGTGGGGGGGTTGAAAGGGTCGTGCCTTCTCACTGCGGACAGAGGATCTGCCCACCTGGGTATGGGGGCAACAAGTGCCAGCAGCTTGAGGCAGATAAAATTCCACCCAAGGTTGAGCATTGTCCTGGGGATCTTTGGGTCATTGCCAAGAATGGATCGTCCATTGTCACCTGGGACGAGCCTCATTTCTCTGATAACGTGGGGGTCGTGAGGATCCAGGAGAAGAGTGGTCACAGATCTGGACAGACACTTCTCTGGGGAACTTATGACATCAGCTATGTTGCTTATGATCAGGCAGGAAACTCGGCTAGTTGTAACTTCAAGGTTTATGTGCTCTCAGACTTCTGTCCGGAGCTGGCTGATCCCGTTGGCGGGTCCCAATTGTGTAAGGACTGGGGATCTGGGGGACAGTTCAAGGTCTGTGAGATTTCCTGTAATTCGGGGATGAGGTTCTCGCAAGAGGTACCCAAGTTCTATACGTGTGGGGCTGAAGGGTTCTGGAGGCCTACGATGGATCCCAGTTTACCGATTGTGTATCCTGCTTGCACGGCGGCTTCCGCGGCGCAGAGGGTCTTCAAGATCAGAATGAACTTCCCAACGAGTGTCTTGTGTAATGAGGCTGGCCAGGGGGTGCTCAAACAGAAGGTCAGGAATGCGGTCAACTCGTTGAATCGGGACTGGAACTTCTGTTCTTATTCGTTTGAAGGTGAGTTGTTGATTTTTTATTCTTTCTTTCAATTATTTATTCATTTATTTGTTTATTTGTTTATTTATGTATGTATTCATTTATCCCTGTCTAGATTAGTTTCTCATATAAAATCTTGAAATAAGAATTTTAGTTGAATCAATCATTTTTCCATTTAACCCTTTTATTTCATTTTTTGCAGGCACCAGAGAGTGTAAAGACCTCGTCATCGACGTCCAGTGTGACCACAGATCAAGAACAGTACGAGAGACCAATACTGAGGACGGTGGAACCTATGTGATATCAGCTGCTGTTCCATCAGAACCGTAAGCATCCTCAATCTGTTCTAACTGTTTATTCAGAATGAAGATTTACGAACCTAAGAATTTCATTGAAAAACGTGGCGCATTCACTGGGAAATTTTATTGAATTTGTATCGGACTGCCGTTGAACACTCCATTAGTCTTTCACCGATAGAAATATTTAATACAAAATACTTCATATAAGAAATCAATAGAATCTGATTTTCTATGCAACTATCTAACTAAACTTGCTGAGGTTTTTGTTTGATTTATTTTTTCTTTCAAATTCGAACCAAATAATTATTTTTTGGTAATTTTCAACTAATAATTTTCTTGGGCCAAACAAGACTTGTTTGAGAACTTGTTGGTTTTTCTCTCATTGCGGTCTCCACCAAATGGTTAAAATTGTTCTTCTGCTGAAAAAAATGTGCTTCAAAGCTGCAGAATTTTCAATACAAATACAATTGAATTTTCTAACAAAATCCCCAAGTTTTTCAATGAAATTCTTCCACTTGTGATTCACTGCAGAGTTCTTCTCTCACCTCAGCCATAAAATTCAAATATCTTGATTTTTTTATACGAATTAGAACGAGACAAGCTCGCCAAGGAAGTGACACCTACGAGGTGGAGATATCATTCCCAGCGATAAAGTAAGACTTCCCCAGAACCCCTCGTCAATTAAAAAATGATGAAATCATGTAATTAACATTTCCTCCAAGATGAATCCACAATGACTGTGCACGATTCTCCCCAATTAACTTCCCAAACCAGCAGGGCCAACATCCTGGGAATTTCATGTTTTTCGTCTCATCATTAATTAACATTACTTGAAGCAGAAATTATCTCACATGCGTTAGGAAACATCAACTAGTTTAGATTAATCACAGGATCATGAGAAGCATAAAGCTGGCTTTTAACAATGACGTCGAGCATAACCGACGAGGCTGTAAATAAATTCGCCTGCACCATCACCAACAACACCTTCATGTTGAACATTTACTTTATCGTGGATGATTCTAATGATGTTTGTTCCCTTCACAGCGATCCCATTCAGAACACCAATTCCAACGATCGTGCTACTGTCCAGAGCCTTCTGGAGAAACTCATTCTGGAGGAGGATCAGTTTGATGTCCATGATATTCTACCGAATACAGTTCCTGATCCAGCTTCTCTGATTTTGGAGTCGGATTATGCCTGTCCGGTTGGACAAGTTGTTATGGCTCCTGATTGTGGTGAGAAAAATTTGCCCATATATTCCGAAATTGATAGTTATAATCATATATGAATAGAATGAATCATATATGGTAGGAGTGCAAATGCGGAAATGTAAAAAAAATCGTTGGTAGGAACCCAAAGCCTGAGTCTGCGACTGAATCTTGTTAAGCTTGTATATAATTATATATATTGTTAAATTGTCATATTATGTTAAATAAACGCCTTCAATTGCTACTCGTTTTCGTGCAAAATCCCAAAAACTCACCACAAAAGATTAACGCCAACTCTCTCCTCCCCCAGTGCCCTGCGCAGTCGGCAGTTTCTACAACGAGGCCCTCCGAAAATGCGAGATGTGTCCGATCGGCACATACCAGAGTGAATCCGGCCAGTTGAAATGCAGCAGTTGTCCAGTGATAGCAGGTCGCTCCAGCGTGACCATCGGTCCAGGTGCTCGAAGTGCTGCGGACTGCAAGGAGCGCTGTCCAGCTGGTAAATACTACGACGACGCAGCAGGTCTCTGTCGCAGCTGTGGTCACGGATTCTACCAGCCAAGTGAGGGCAGTTTCTCCTGCCTCCTCTGTGGTCTCGGCAAGACAACGAGAACAGCTGAGGCAGTTTCCCACGAGGAGTGTCGTGACGAGTGTGGATCTGGCCAGCAACTGGCTGTTGAAGGAAAGTGCGAGCCCTGTCCAAGGGGTACCTACAGGACCCAGGGGGTGCAAGCAGCCTGCCAGACCTGCCCGCTTGGCAGAACAACCCCAAATATGGGATCAGCAGCTATTGAGGAGTGCTCTCTACCCGTCTGCGAGCCAGGAAGCTTCCTTAATGGTACGTTGAACGAATGTGTCTCCTGCAAAAAGGGAACGTATCAGTCTGAGCCCCAGCAGACATTCTGCATCCCCTGTCCTCCCAATACAAGCACCAAGGGGCCAGCTGCCACCAGCAAAGCTGAGTGCACAAATCCATGCGAAATGAATGGAGAGGACTTGCACTGCGATGCCAATGCCTACTGTCTTCTCATCCCTGAAACCAGTGACTTCAAGTGCGAATGCAAACCTGGGTACAATGGCACTGGAATGGTGTGCACTGATGTCTGCAACAACTACTGTGACAATGAGGGTGTCTGCCTGAAGGACTCCAGGGGACAACCGTCCTGCAGGTGCAGTGGAAGCTTCACTGGTAAACACTGCACTGAGAAGTCGGAGTTCTTCTATATCACTGGGGGCATTGCTGCTGGGGTCATTCTCATCATCTTTATTGTCCTGTTGGTGTGGATGATTTGTGTGAGATCGTCGAAGAAGAGGGAACCCAAGAAGATGCTGTCTCCTGCCACTGATCAGAATGGCTCGCAAGTCAATTTCTATTATGGGGCACCAACACCTTATGCTGAATCCATTGCTCCCTCGCATCACAGCACTTATGCTCATTATTATGATGATGAGGAGGATGGCTGGGAAATGCCGAATTTCTATAATGAGACTTATATGAAAGGTCAGATTTTTCAGCATTTCGATGATGGATAGTTTGAGAATTTTATTGACATTAGGGGCGATGTTTTCATGAGCAGCCTATTCACGCGATTTTGTGACGAATAGTTGATACAATAAGAAATTTATTCAATGTCGGTAGATTGTGTTTTTCCATAATTTTAAAAATGTTTAAAAATATTTTGTTAGTTTAAAAATATTTTTCTACGCAACATATTCTATTGGAATTTTTCAAAAATATTATTAAATTATTTGACCCACTTGATGATCTCATCGCATGTCACTTCCAAATTTTCAATACAACTTCATCCAAGAATTCCCATAATCTCATTATTTGAATTCTCTCATTGGATTTTCCAGAGAGTCTACATAATGGAGGCAAGATGAACAGTCTGGCCCGCTCAAACGCCAGCATTTACGGTACCAAGGACGACCTCTACGACAGACTGAAGCGTCACGCTTACCCCGGAAAGAAAGGTATTAAAATACCCTAGATCCCGAAAATCCCTAAATAACAAAATTAACGAAAAATTAAAAGAACAAAATTTGTAAATTTGTTGATAGACAAGAGCGACAGTGACAGCGAGGGCCAGTGACCCCGAAAGATGTCGACGTTCCTGGGGACAAGAGAGGGAACGTGAATCGAATGAATACCAACAGGATATACGGGAGGGTACTCACTTCTCTCAACAATCCTCTGTTTTATATTATAAAAATTGGATAGTGGAGAACGACTCTGAAGTCCTGGAGCAACGATCGGTGATACGAGCCGATTGTTACTTCGGCACTAGTCGACACTGCATTTTATTGAGAATAAAAAGTTTCTCTGTGGTTTTTTTTATCCAGTGAAAAACTATTGACAGTGTGTCTGAATGATATTGCGTATGTATATGAATATTTTATTTCTTGCGTGTCTGTAATTTTTCTATTTAAATAACAATTATTGTAGTTTTCGGAGGAGAGTACGGCAAAATATATTTCAAAATGTACTTTAACCTTAATCTGGTCACCAAACGCGACCTCTTGCGACTTGATCACCTCCGCGGGGATTCCCCGCACTGTTATGTAGACTTTACCGTTGCCAAATTCACTCTGCACTGCCCGCACGCGTTTAGCGAGTTTTCGGGAACGTCGCGTCATGGGCAATTTCATTTAACATGGGAAAAAATAATTCATCTGTCCGAAATTATTTGTTTTCTGGAAAAAATCAGTAGCATACGATGTTTTCATACAACTTATTCTGTTGAGATATTTTCTAGGGAAATTCCTCGACTCAAATTGTCTAATTATTTTATTTGATTTATTCTAATAAAAAAAAAGAAAATTGAGTGGAAAAAACTCGGAAAATTTATGTCGAAGAATTCCTGTAGAAAATGTTTCAATAGAAAAACTTTTATATAAAAATTGAATTCTTCTGATTTTTCTTATACCTTTAATAGTATTTGGAAAAACTAATAGATTTTTCAATAGGAGATCACAAGAAATCCAAAAGAATTTTCCATCGAATTCATTAGGTTTTTCTATGAAATTTTTCCGTGCGTTCGAATTAATTGAACACGACATCTCAGTTAATCATATAATGAGCTCGAGAAAATTCATTATGAAAATATTCTCATGACATTGTGAATCAATTTTTTGTGGCAAATGATTCGAAAATGTTTAGATCATATCGAAGTGCCTTCCAGCAAGATATGAATTTTGACAAGTATCAATTTTCCCTTATTCTCCTCCAATTTATACATCTCATTAAAAGCGCCGAACACGTTATTAGATGAAATTCAATTCACAATCCGAGACGGTGCGTAAACGACAAGAGTGCTGTATGTAATAATTCTTGAAAATTATCCTAAGAAATTTTTATATATAATTGTTACTATACATATGTATCTGTTTTGTAATATACTTAATTAATACTAGGTAATGTTATTCATCTAGGGATGAGTAAAACCAGAAACAAGATACTGAAATAAATGTTAATTTTAATATTTGTAAAAAAATAATTCAGTTGTCTAATTTAACACAGTACTACGTGGTAAACGAGTTCTTGTGACAATGCGTCACATGAAGTAACCACACTCAGCGCTGATTAGCTTTCCATACCCCAATGTGCCCCTTAGCACTTGGCAAATGCTCCCAGACAGAGTGGATACTTGTCTTATTGAAATGAGTTCATCACATAATTACAGATCTGTTGATTTTCAAGTATATTCCGTTGAGTGGAGTGAGGAACATGGCCCTGGAGTTGACTCGGTATTCTTTATCCGTCTTATCACAAACTTCAACAGTGTAGTTCTGGAGAATCTTGACGATACCGTATTTCGATTGGATTTTGCCAAATCGAGCTCCTGGGAAATCAAGTGGACAATTGCATTCTTTTATAAAATTTTATTTTGCAGGCTAAATTTATTTATAACAAACAAATTATGATTTATGAATATGGCTACCCCTGCTCACCAATGCAATTCCTCGGCCCTTCCCCAAACGGCAGAAACGTCATCCCATCCCGCCCTCTCACCTCCTCCTCGGCAAACCTCTCAGGATCAAACACCTTCGGCTCCGGATAGTACTTCTCGTCCCTGTGAATCGCAAAGACTGGAATCCACACCTTGACCCCCGCTGGAACCTTCACCCCCGTCCCCGGGAACATGTACTCCCCCATCGTCTTCCTCGTCATAATAGTAACGGGCGGATACTTCCGCAGAGTTTCACTGAGACACTTATCCAAGTACTTCATCTCATTGAGCCCCTCATAAGTGATCTGCCCATTGCTCCTCTCCAACTCCTCTCGGATCTCGCCCCTCAGCTTCTCCTGCATCTCCGGGTTCATCGCCATCTCGTAGAGACAATTGCTGATCGTCGTAGCTGATGTTTCCGACCCCCCGACGAAGAAAACCGTGAGCTGAGCGGCCACCAGCTCATCGGTTAACTCAATATCCCCGATCTGACTGGGCTCCTTCCTCAAGTTCCTCAACAAGTCAATGAAATCATGTCTCATTATGTTGTTCTTCTCGCGATACTCAATCGTATCCCTCGCGAGGTTGATAAAGAACTCTTCCAAAACGGAGTCCTTCAACCATCCGCCGAAAATTGAGTACAAAAACGGCGCAAACTGCCTCAAAATGAACTTGAAGAAGTACTTGAGGTCCACCTGGAAGAGTGGTAAGCACTTCTGAGTACATTAGTAGTTAAATTGCTGAGTAGAGTAAAGAAACAATTTGATGGATCAATTTCTAACACTCATCAAAGTTAGAATTCATGGGAAAAATTATCAATGATGAATTAGTATATTAATAACCTAGAGAGTAAAATAAAGGAATCGTGCGCACATGCTGAATGACCACGTGGCAAGCACGTGGGGAAGGGTCCTTTATTTTAGCTCTTGTGGTTAGAACTGCATTTTTCGCCCCGGCGTACGCGCAAACTCAGAAATGCGTACTTTGCCCCGGGCGGAACGAAAGAATGGCTATTTTCATCATGAGGCCGAAATAGTATATTGGGCTACTACTGCGTAAAGTTCCACACGCACGTGTAACACATCCTATTTTTTGTGGTACCTGCCGAGTTCATTTGTCGGAACGGTCGGAATAATGTGGTTGTTTTCGTACACGAGTGCGTAAAGTTCAAGAACGTGCGTAAAGTGAATTTCGAGTGCGTAAAGCGCAGCACTATTACGTTTAGCAGTCGTCTTTTACCCTTGAAGTTGAAACGTAAATTACACTCAAAATCGTCGTAAATTACGATTACATAACCGCAATTTACTGTTTCGTATTCATAAATAACGATGATTTTTTCTGTATTTTACGATTACTCATCCGTAATTACCGACGAAGAAAAAAAAGTTAATTCAAGCGTAAAATACAATGTTTGATTTCGTAAATTACGCATAAGGAAATCGTAAAACACGTTTCAATTAACATCGTAATTTACGATTTCCTAAGGTATATTCGAAGACAACACTACTCGAAAGTTAGTCCTTGCCGATTTGCGAAAAAAATCCTAAATGACTTAATTTATTGCATTCCCATCACTGACCTGAAAGATCCTCTTCCCCATCTTCAGGAAGGCACTCTCCTCATCTCCAAAAGAATTCGCCTCCAGTCCGAAAGCGCACATTCCAATGACCTCAGTAGTGAACTTGGAAGTGATCCCCCGCATTTCCACGACTGTCCCATCGACCTTCGACAGATAATTGTCCAGTTGTTGTCCACATTCTTTCAGAAGATAGAACATTTCTCTGATTTTACCTGAGGTGAAGACGGGCGTGAGCTTCGTCCGCAAGGGCCGCCATATTTTAGCGTCGAGGAAGAATAGGTTTTGCATGAGGGGATCGTGCTTATCTGAAATCTCTAAACTCCTGTTCATGAAGTTGGAGAAGTCCTTTATCAGGATGGCCTTGATCAGGTCGGGGTCACGGACGATTAGAACGGGTTCGCGACGAGAGTAGATGCCGACCAGGGGTTCGTTCTGGTATTCCTTGTAGATTCTTGTTGAGTAACTGCCGAGGCCATCCTTACCCAGTAAAATATCCTTGATGGTGCCGAAGAGGGCGACAGGCTGGGGTCCGGGAATCCCCCTCGATCTCCAGAAATTGTAATTCCATATCAGGTATTGGTACCAGAGGAGCAGGAGCACTACAACCGCGAGGAGACACTCCGTGAATCCGAAGTCCATTGGCACATTCACGAGGAAGTAATTCCTCATTCTTGACGCTGCACAATTAAATTTTACTTTTGAGTGGATGCACTTGAGAGGATGGGATACTGTGCGGAATTATTTGTCGCTCCCAATCATTTGACTTGTTGCTGTTATCTAATCGTCTGACGAGTTATCGTAGCACACATGCATCACCGCAACATTATTGCCATTTCTATTTTTGCTGAGTCAAGGCGTGGAATGCGAGAATAATCGTCAATTTGTAGAGAGGAGTGATGAAAGATTCCTCAGTATTGCCCCTCATTTCACGAAATTATTTTTTTGGGTTTTCGTGGTGGATCCATTCTTTGTTGATTGATAAAAAGTAATAATTAGCACCAATTATTCATAATGAATGCCATTTTTTTTGCTCGATAGTCGACGATTAAAAGGCGAGATTTTATTATGTCGACATATTTATATGAAAAAAATGGTGATAACAAATATTTGTGTGAAAAAAAAATGAAATTAAATACACTCATAGATTTTGCCTCTTCTGTTCAACCCTTCCCCTTTTGATCCTTCCATCGTTTAACCTTTTCTTGTTTGACCTTGCCCCGTTTTAGCCCTCATTTGAACCTTCAGTAACAGAAAGTATTGATTCATTCGCTCAATCGAACGGCAAATGCGATCCAGACGGAGTAGTGGTCTCACAGACCGCGGGGTACGGTAAACCTGCGATTTCGGAGGGGTTTGGTGTAAAGGTCAAGAACATTCGTACTAGTATACAGGGTATTCCATTTGAAACAGTACGGCTGTGCAGTATGTGGAATAAAACCTGTAAGATAGTCGAAATAAAGATGTTTCCCTTTCATTTGATTTTTGTACGGTTATTCATGTGAAAACGATGACGTCATCCGAAAATATGGTATGGTTGAGCTTGTCTCGGCAAGACAAATACCTTTTGTAGAGGTGAAAAATGTTGCCATTTAAGAAAACTGACTTCATGCTGGTAGCATAAAAACAAACAACGTGGCCTAGATTCCATCAGCACTGTTTCCCCCTCCGAACCCTACAATTTTTATTTACACAATTTTGATATGAGCTTGAATGATATCAAGCCGCACTGTTTCAAATGGGACACCCTGTATTTCCTCATTAGGCCGAAAACAACATTTCTGGCGAATATGAGTTTGCAGCCCGAGCCGAAGGCGAGCCTAGCGTCCATCCCTCACGGAAAAAATATATATGCGAACAATTATTTATGGGGTATATTTTAAATATATTCGATATTTTAAATATATTTTTGGCAAAAAAATGCTGTATATAAAATATACGTTGAGTATATACGTGAACACATATGTGACGCATACATATATCTCACATATTGCATTTTTGCCGCACATACATGCGTATGTAATTGATATATGTCTCATATATTTGTTTTCCGTGCGGGGCGAAGCACCGCCTCACGGCCGGAATAACAAGAATAATTTAAGAAAATTTTCACAAATGACATGTCACGCTCATGCTGAAAGATCCGTCTCCAATGCTCCAATCATTTACATTTAGCCTTTTCTGTGTTAAAGTCGACCCGCAATCCTCAAAGTGAACTTTGATCGATTGAATCTCCAAATCTCCATAGCCCAACATTTTTGTGCATGATGTCATTCTCCAGCTTTCCCCCAAAAAAAACCGTTACGCCGAATTCCCCTCTTCTCTCGCCCCCTTCCCCGCCGTTCACATTCTCAAAACTCGGCCCGTGGCACTGAAAATTCAAGACCAGGCTCCACCACCAATAAAGCCCGGCGAGCAAGTAGTGGGGGTTCCTGCGAGTTTATCGACGTTCCGAGAAATCGAAGTAACCGCGGGTTGTTGTCCGGACTATCTCGAATGACGTATGCCCAGCTCATCCCACTTTCCTCCGTCTCTCTGCAACAATTGGCTAGCCATGACGCTACCCATCCACCGATTGGCGAGACGTGACGTGCTTGCACACCTCACGTCGCCCACGACAAGAATTCAGTCTCGTGACGTATTTCGCTGGTCTCGACGTCGCATTTCGTTCACGGCAGTCGACCAACAATCGTGCGCTCAAAGTGTTCCACTGGCACTCGTCTAGCCCTCAGCATAATAAGAAAACATTAAGAGAACTGAAAAAAGCCCGAGTGCATTTCGAGGCAGGACCACTGAATCTCGGTCCTCGAGGTAATTTTGCGAGCAGAAAAACCGTCCCAAGTGGAAGGAGTACATCAAGCTATCGATTTAGGGAGGGTAAGTACGATCTTTGTTACATATGTACTTGAGGGGTTTACGTAACACCATGGGATTTTCCAGTCAGTTTCTAATTTATAATCCGGTATTTTTAGATGTTCGAATTGACGAGAAGTGCGGAATTTAGAAATTTCGGAGACTTCGAAACGTTTCGAATCGCTTAGCTAGGGTCTCGGGTGATGAAACACTCTCGTCAGTTTTTTGTGGATTTTTTGTGATGGAAATTTTCCGTTTGTTATCGCATACCATCGGCGATGCCTATCTAGTTGCGAGGGGTATTTTTTTTAATCAATCGACAATTCCTAGGGAAAACTCGCCGTTTCACTCTGCGACTGCATTCAGAGTGCTGGGGTATATAGATCATTCCATTTATCTCGGTTCGGTAATGAGTCGAGTTTTTTATCGTCTTTTACACATGAAATAAAAGAAAAATTTTAAAAATAAAAAATGTTGCATTAACAATGAAAACAATAAATTAGCATGGAATAGGAATCGTACGTCGATAATCGGAATCAGTTGTGGGGGAGGGTGGGGCAAAATGGACACTTGTGAAGTATTTTGGAATGTTGATGACTCATTGAATTTTTGATGAAACGGAATGATTTTTTTTCGACGAGAAACACTATCTTTTTGCTTCGTGATGATCATAGACTGAGCTCAGATGATAAATTTATTTCTTAGTGAATATTTATGAACATTGGAAAAAAGTTGAAATTGTCCATTTTGCACTATCCACTCCTAATGATCATCTATTTTAATCATCGTGTGTACCATCTACCTTGAGTATTTTTCCTTATAAGATCACGATTTAATTTATTGTGACAACTGTTAATTCCTGGAGTTTCGGACAATACAGAATTTACATATGCCCTGTTTATTCGATATTCCTTCTTTCAATTAATTGTTTATTATCGTTGTCATTGTAAAAGCAATACGACCGATGAGAATCATATGTTCCTATTTATCAGCTGTTGAATTTTCATATTACAATAAATGATTTGCTCATGTTCTAATTCCTATGCGCACTGAATGTTTTTAATCATAATTACAATTCAATTCCTCCTAGAACGCACTTTAGAGTGTGAATTTCTGGAATTCAATGTTTGTTGATACTCTGGTAAATGTGCGTGCCCACCCTGTTATCAATTTTTAGTCAGTTCACACGGTAATTCAATCAATCTGTTGTTCATCTCATCAATATAATTCCGTGCTTAGAATATTGTCATCTGGTATTTTCAGCACCAAATTAAAAATTAAAACTTCATTTGGAATATTGAGTCACAGCTTCTTTTTATTCATATAAGAAATTTTGTATTTGGATATTAATATTATTTGTTCAAAGTAAAAAAATCGATCATCATTTTCACTATATTGCATTCACATTCTCCTATCCTTAACGTTAAAAATTTGAGATAATCTCATAATTGTAGCTATTAATTCTAATCAACTTTGTTCGAAGAAAACCTTAGTAAACACGATATTAAGAAAGTACAATTATCCTACTTTCCTCTGACCTAAGTGATTTGGACAATTATGAGTTGTTTATTCGTGTTTTATAGAATGGCATTCAATTCGACGCAAGACGATTGTATTAATGAAAAACACCTCACTTTCTCCATTTTCGATTCGAGATATTGTCCACACTTTTTTTTAGAAAAGAAATCATCATTGTTAAGGACTCAAATGCATGTTATCTTAAATGTCAATATTCATTAGAATTTTGAATTATCTTTCGGGAGATTTTTTTGTTCAATGAAGGCAGTTAATATTTATGTATTGCTTTCCTACGGTTGAACCTGTTATTTATGAAATTTATAATACAATAATGACAATTAGGACTAGCTATCTTCGTTGATTAGAGACATGAGAGGTATTTCTGTAATAAGGAAAAAAATTCTGATTGCTCTGACTGATACGGATAGACAAACATTACGTAATTTTTCAGTGCGGTTGGGGGACGGTTTGTAGTTTTTATCGGTGAGTTAGATAAGTCATAATAGGATAACGAGGTCGAGATATAGATCCGGAAATATTGTGAATCCCTTTGCTGAGAGTGTTATTGTTAAAAAGTCGTTAGTGAGTCATGTTTGTGGATTCGCGGATTGCGATGGAGGAAAAATAG
The DNA here is from genome assembly GCF_001412515.2 of Diachasma alloeum. Classification (NCBI taxonomy): domain Eukaryota; kingdom Metazoa; phylum Arthropoda; class Insecta; order Hymenoptera; family Braconidae; genus Diachasma; species Diachasma alloeum. The sequence goes on along the minus strand of NW_021680498.1, from coordinate 521,975 downwards.
TCGATATGAGGAAAGATAGGCAGTGTTGATATACCAGGTTTTTTCAGGTGTTTTTGAATGATATGAGCGACTCTAATGGCTCTGACGTCACCACAATTCGAAGAAATTGGTGATTAAGCACGGTTTTTGGGATTCTATTCGGGTGATGAATTTGTTTGTTTGAAGACATATTTTTCATAGATTAAAAGAATAATAATTTCGTCTTTAAAAACTGATAAATTGTTATTTGTTATTTTTATTTTCATCAAAATCCAAAAGCGCGAGGGCAATTGCAGGGTCAAACTAATCAGTACAAATTTTTCTTGCAATAGCTTGTCTATAACAAATTATAATATATTGCGTTTATTTTATTTCATGCAAGATGAACGACTCATGTAACATAACAAACGTTGAATTAAACGAGCGAAAAAATTTAATGGAAAAACTAGCGAATTCGCTCGACAATTGTATTGGATTTCTATTGAATTTTCTATTAGTTTTTGGCCGATTATATTAAAATGTTTAATAGAAAATATATTATAGAAAAAGGCAATAGAATTATATTTTTCTATACAACCTATTCTATTGAGATGTTTTCTATAAAATTTTCTCCATTAAATTTCCTTTCCGAGCCGAAGGGGAAATTTGCAATCATACGAGCTAGAAAAGTTTTTTACTGCAAGTGACAAACGATATCTTCCGTGCTGTATTTCATTAGAGTTTTCGTCTCCAAATAACAACCCCAAGATACCCTCGTCGAAATTCAATAGAATTTCTAAAAAAAAAACACGATTTTTCTACCAAATTTTGTCACACGTGATGTTTTGCTGATCCAACTCCCCTCTTGATTTACAAATTTTTCCTCACCTCATCGTCATAAATTTTCCCATGTTTCAGGCCTACACAATCCCTCCCATTTACGAGCGTTCAACGGCCAGCAACATTTCATTTGAGCGAGGAGGCGAGTTTACAGTGAGTGAATCTAAAAATTTTCCACAAACAAGCTTCAGAATGAAGGGCTTTAGAATCAATTGATAACATTTATTCTTTTAGTTGCCACTTAGCAAAGGAACGAATCTATTCCAGGTAACAGCACCATGCAACCGAAAAGAGAATCTGTCATTTGCTTCTCATGGCGTGAACGTGCAGCCTGTGTCGACGGCTATGGCGAAAGCAGTTGTCACGGATTCATTGGAGACACCGGTGATGGAGATGAAGGATCCCTGGGGTCCACAGAGTGTCAAGACCTCATCAAGCAACGAGGAGGAGAACACAGTCTTTTCAATTTGGGAGGAGAATTATCAGGACCTGAGCAACTTCTGTATGGGCGCGTTCCAGGGACAATGCGCTTTTCTTATAGGTGAATCTGAGGCAACAGCATATTTAGGTAAATTGAATTAATTGATTGAGTGGTTTAAATCGATAGAGAATGAGAGAAATTGATGACTAGTTCTTTCTCAGAATTTTTTTTGGAAGTCTTTGTTTGAAATTGATCTATTCATTTCAACAAAATTTTTGTTGTTGATAAATTCATATTTATGTCTATGAAAATGGGTCATTTACATCAAATGCATTATTTATTGATTACAAAATGAATCCATTTATTTGATACAGATAAAGAGTGATTGCGTGTTTACAAGAATTTCATCTCTAAAAAATTTAACAAATCTACCAAATGGTCTTTATTTCGATTGAAGGAACATTTGTTTATCTGAGAAACATTATTTACTTAATTTCAATAATTCATTCCGTTGAGTGTATTTTTCAATCGGAAAATGTTGGAGAGAAAAAAATTAGTAGGTTTCGATTGTTCTGTGAAACATTCGTTTAGAATTTTTTCTATGGATCTATATTTTTTTGACGAAAGACGAAATTTATGACGAGAAATTTGAATGTCTTCGCAGAATAAAAAGCATTAAAAAATGAAAATACATTACAAGTGTTACCTTTATCATAACCGGTGAATCGTTGAAACATCTTGTGTTAGGAATTTGATTAACTGTAAAATGATTTCCTAATCAACAACAAGTGTTAGTTCCGTTCTCATGTTATTCTATAATTGTCCTTATGATGAGACTTATCAACGCGAATTTTCTTGTCTGAAAAAATAACTCTACGTTTTCCTGTAAAATTTCTAGTTCCTCAAATAATTTGTTAATTAATAAAAAAATGTCATGTTTTCCCTGATGTTACGAAAATTCAAATTATCTTCAAATGACAAAAAATTAGTTGTCAGGGAGCGAGAGAATCTCGTTCGTCTCAAAGACGTCATATTGTCTGATTAACAGTAATAAATGGTTTTGATGAACTTTCTCAATTTCCAGGTGGGAAAATCGACGATAAGAGCGTTTCAACGACTTTGGGGACAGTTGAAGTGGGCCAGGGGGTAACTTACGGGAGTAAAACATTGGAGGAGAACAAAGACATAATGGAGGGTGGGAGGGATATAATTAACACACAAATGATCCATAAATACAAACCCAAGGAGGAGAAAATTGACGAGTCTGCGGATATACCGGACGTTTGGTTGGATTCGCCTAAATCATCGATAGCATTGAGAACCGACGAGTGGATTAAGTTGGAGGATAGTGATAGGGTGGATGAGCCTCTTCCGAGGGAGAACTGGGACGGTATTAATACATTCGACAACACTGGACTGAATTCGTTCGATCTGCTATCTTACTTGTGCGATGTAAGTTTTGCGTTGAAGCAATATAAACATAACTTTTATTTTGAAAATTGAAATCTGAAAAAGAAATCTAAATGAGAGTATATGAATGGAAACGTTCTGGTTGAGTTTTTGCTCAATCGGCAGTCTAGCGTTATTTATAATTAATAATTATTAATAACAATTATTATTAATTGTTTATTATCAATAAGTAATTATAATTAATTATTAATAGTTAATTGATAATAATAATTCATTATTGATAATAATAATAATGGTTAATAATTGTTATTAATTATTAATAATGATCAATAATTAATTGATAATAATTAATCTAGAAGTGCAAAAATAACGCGGAGTCTTATGAGGAAATGAACTTTCCGAGATTAAGGAGAAGATTAAAATCTAGAAGAAATCTGAAAAAGTCAGAAGAAATTAATTTGAAAATTATCGTGAGTGTCAAAATTTTGTAACAAATTATTTATATTTCTGCGTGTCGAGTTACAAATTTATGAATAATTTGAGTCAACAATTTTTAATTGAATCTAAGAATACATAAAATATCAAAATACTTCAACACATTCTTTCTCCATTCCCTTTGCTAACAGTTAAATTACTTCGACAGTCACAATATTTTCAAATCCTCCTGCAGGAAATTTCATGTCATAGAAAGCATTCTCCAACATTTTGTATTCATTTATTTTCATATTTCTGAAATAATTTCTACAATTTTCAGACTTTTTTACATGCCATATTTTTTTCTCATTTCCCAGGATGAAATCCAATCGCAAGACGGTAGTGTCTCAACAGACTCAGCCAGTGTATCCACCCAAAACTTACTTCAACACCCAACATTCAGCAATGTAAAACCAATAAAAATTGAGGGCAAACCGGAAACAATAACATCATTAAGTTTATCAGGCTCGAGTGCACACTTGGACAGCTCGCGGCCATCGTCATCGAGGACGACAAGAGCAAGATCCACCCCGAAAAGATTCAAGACTGAGCCGACGATCGAGCCAACGTACGCCAGGACGACGAATCGGGGGAAGAAACGATCTCTCGAGAGTGATTCAGACGACAGAATGTCAGACTGCAGTTATCGCGAGAACAGGGAGAAGAATAACGAGGCATCACGAAAATCCAGGATGAACAAGAAGGCGAAGGAGAGTGAGATGATGGCGAGAGCTGGACAGCTCGAGAAGGACAATAGACTTTTAAAGATGAAAGTGGAGGCGCTCGAGAAAATGGTTACGTCCTTGAGAGCTGCTATATTGCAATCAGCCTTGAAGAAGTAATTTCATATTCAACGTAACATCAACAACTATTTTATTATTTCAAAGTTGAACTTGTTATGAGTAATTCAACGTATACAGAAAAAATTGTATTTTGCTTAATTTTTTTTTCTGAAATTGACACAACTATTTGATATAGTTAAGAGTTTATGAGCAGAAATATTTTTTATAAAAATATAAGGGAGGGGATCCATTAGATCTGGAGTTATGGATCTTGCATGAGAAGATGAGTACAATTTTCTGAGGATTATTTCGCTTATATCTCGTGGGCCTACAGAGAAATATCAGAACATTTTCATTGCTCGTGACATTCTCGACAAGAATGTCATCTGATGAATTTTTTCAAACGAGTCCTTTTGAAGACATTCGCGAAATCACTTGGAAATTAGTTTTGGACTGCTTTAGGACATCACTGGAGTCAATGTAGAGGATTTCGTTTTGAATTATCTTAATTTATGAAAAAGGTGATTGGGACGAAACTAAATTATAGGGATGAGGTATATTTTTATGGATCATTTTATCCCGAATTACTGTCGCACTCCTTCCGCTTGTTGAGCAAATGAAAATATTGCAAATTTTGAGGGAATCGAGTGTTTACTATTGTTGCCTATATTTTAAGCTTTTTCGCAATGATAGTTTTTATTATTATCGAATATTGCTTTTTTATTATGTCAGCCTCGACTTGATTCCATTAGAGATTTTAGAAATATACAAACAACACGTTTGTTATATTGTATGTCTATCCTGTCAATAAATGCATGTTTCCATCATCTAATAAAGTTGTCATTGATTATTTCCTGTTCATTTTATGGACTAGATTGGACTATTTGTTAAAATTTTCAAAGTGAAGTGAGGAGTGAGGAAATTAGAATCTGCGACATTCATTTATTCACTCATTTGCGAATGAAAAATAAATCGACATTGTCAAAATTTTCAATTGAAGCTGAATAAATTCTTTAAAATCTGTCAACATGCTGTTTGAATCTGCAAGTAACAATAATAACCAAATGTCTGATGAAGAGCTTGATGAAGCGGTTGCGGTAAGTTTTAGAAATTCTAAACGAGCAAAAATTCAATATTGATATTGTAAATGACAGCAGATAGGTTCAAAATTTGTTTAGACATTTTTTTAATGTTTTCACTCTATTCTCTATCACTTAAGAAAAAATTGAAAAGAAATACCTAGTGCATTAAGAAGCTCTGTCGAATTTTTATTGAAAACTCTATCGTTTTTCATACATTCCAGTGGAAAATTCTGGGGCTCAAGTTTACTACGTTTTTCGCTCGAATTTTCTAATAAGAAAAAAAAATTGAATCAAAAAAGAAAATTTTTATCGAAGAATTTCTATGGAAAATTGCATTTTTTATAAATGAGTACAGTTATTGTTGCTAATGAATTCGCAATTTGCTTCCGAATGGATTCTCTTTTTTCAATTCTTATCTCACTATTCTCTTTTTCTATTTTTTCATGTCATAGTACTATCGTTAATTGAAATATCATCAAAATTTTGTGTATCATTTCGTTCTGTCAGTAATTAGTTGGACCGATGAATCAATATGAATAAGCTATTAATAATATAATAATTATATTTATTATTAATGGATTCATATTAATATTAATTACTATTATAATTTTTTCGAATCTGCTTGAAAAATTGAATTTTAATTGGTATCAATGAATAGAGCTTATTAAAGTCTATATTCATTAAAAAAATTATGCAATTCGATTAATCTCTCATAAGAAAATTGGAAAATTAAATTGTAACAATAACAAAGCTTCCACTCGGAAGCAAAAAGAAAAACCGCAGGACAGCTGCGGAGATTTTTAAATAAAATTGGCGAAAAACAATCGATTTTTTAATAAAAGGTTAATAAATTTGCCATACGGGGTCACTCATCTACACATAATCCATTTCTAAATTAATAATTAATTTTGAAGAGCCACCTGAAGAAGCTCGACACTTTAGAAATCATGGAGAAACTATTGGAGAACGCGAAATTGCATCAACCAGACTCTACACCTCCCAACGAGCCCGCCTGCAGTGATTCTGTCACCTCAGGTGATTGGGCAGACGCCCCCAAGTCCTGGTTAACCAACCCTCGAATTTTCACCCGAGAGATGTTGAATCTGTCCTCATTATTCGGAGCACCCGAGTGGAAATCCAAAAACGTCTACAGCATATCGAATCCCGGTCCCTTGCAGCCGAAGAAATTTTCGATTCAGCCGAGCGAGAAGAGCGAAGAGCCGGAGAAGGAGAACCCAACTTTTTTGGTTAGAACGAGAGATTATCTGGCGGATTATCAAGAGAGTCAGGGGATTCCCCGGAATGAGTACTGTTTCGGTTCACTGCTGAAGGTTATGGGTCAGGCTACAGGAAAATCTTTCCTGGCGTTGTTCTTTATTCTCGTCAACATTGCTCCCATGACACAAGTAAATTACAACATTAACGAATAAATCGATTAGAAATTTTGAAATTCAATGCAGAAAGGTTTCAACCGTTTCCGGGTCGGGTATTTTTCTCTGATTAGGCATTCATTTCTTGGAATTTCGAGAATTTTTACGGAAGTTCGCACACGGGAAAAAAATTCATAGAAAATTCTAGTAAATTCATTAAAATAATCTAGGAGATTAAATTTCTCAATGTATTCTTAGTAAATTTTTACGTTCTTGTCCCATGTGAACATCGAGAGAAGCTTTCGAAATTGCCACCATGTACAATAATTTTCATGTTTCTGATTCTTAAAAAAAAATTTCCGTTCACGTAAACTATTTTTCCAATTTTTCAATTGAGATTAGCTTTTTAATGACTGATGATAAGACAAATCGGAAAACTTCCTTATACAAAATTTTCTCAGTGACAAACAAGTTTTTCTGTCATTTCGTCTCAAAACCAGTCATTTATCGTAAAATAAGCTAATTCATAGAAAAATTATGGCCATCCTTAATTTTCTTAAAATCAAATTAATTGAATAATAACCAATAATTGGAAACAATTAATTTGGTCCCTCTTCCAGATTCTCCTCTTCGTCTCCAGGTTCATTCTGGATAAAGCCGTGGGTATCCTCTCCTCAAAAGACACCCAGCAGAAAGCCACGAAATCCGCGATTTTCGGACTCCAGCTGATCTCAATCTACATCTGCCTATTCTTCATCTTCGGCTCCATCTGGCTCCCAATCCTGCAAATGGTCTTCGGCATCATCTCCCAAATACTATTCTTCAACTAACCAACAACAGAAATAAACCCATCGTCTTCACAATTCATTTATTCTTAATCATTCTTAATATTACATTACTTTATATTCAGTACACAACTCTCGTTGCACTTATTCTACACAAGAATCTCCTCACATCAAGCCCTTCCGAATATTAACCAAGACACTTCACCTCTCCCACATGACCTCCTTCGAAGAAATCCTTCATCAATCGATGAGGAACCCCAGGAAACTCCCTGCAACTCTCCCCCCTTTCAATTGACGAAACAATGTCAAATTCCCATCGCCTCCTCCCGAAATCTCAATAAGCATAAGCTGCAAAGACAGCCGCAATAGCCATGAGACCCCAAGAGACCTGGAAGCTGAAAGCTGAAGACCACCCGCACTCGATATCATCCTTCAGCGTCTTCTGCACAGACTTATTATTCTTGTTCGAGCAGTAGCTCTCCCTCAGATCATCATCCCACCCGTTATCCCAGCAGCTGTACTCATTATTCTCGTCCCTCTCGAAGTTATACTGTCGAAGAGGTAGATAGGAGCACCTGTCCTCCTGGTACTGCCTCTGCTTCCTCTGCCAGCCCTCGATCCACCCAATATCGCAGTCGCAGGTCAAGTGACTCCCCGCCATCCTCAGCCTCATCAAGAACTTCTTGTTGGCCGCCCCAGGTTTGTGTCCATTCGACGGATTCTCGAGAGTCTTTATGTCATTATTCCAGAGATTAACAGTGACATTCCTGACTGATCTGGCCGTCTCGAACATCTCCCTGGGAACTTTACTGACAGAAGTGTTGAAGAGGGCAAAGTGAAGATGAGGCGACCTCATCCCTCTCAAGATGCCCTTGTCGACGGCCTTGAAGTCCCGTCCGCTGAACGTGAAGTTGTAAAGTTTAGCTGGAAAATTTCCCCTCATCTCTTTCTCCAAATTCGTTTCGTTCTGAATGTCGATGTGGAGATGTCTCAGGCCGTGATTATGCTCCAGTAAACTCGGCAAGTTGAAGTTTTTGATTGCGGTATAGGCAGTTACGTGGAGGGAGCGCAGCTTCGAGGCCTTGCAGAGGGCGCCACTCTCAAAAGTCCAAAGCGGAAGTCTTCGCATGTCGAGCTCGATGAGACTGTCTGCTGGACCCAGAAAGCTCGTGTTGGTGACGGCAGTAATGGGGTTGTAGGCGAGGTTGAAGCTCCGGAGTTCTGAGAGGGTGTGAGTGATCAGCGGGACGACTGTGAGGTCATTGTGGCTGAGGTCCAGGTGGTGGAGGGAGGAGAGGTTGGAGGCGAGCTCGGCGGGAATCGAGGCGAGCTCGTTGTTGGCGAGGTACAGGGTACGCAGACGGTGGAAGGGGAGCTCGGGGACGCTGAGGAGCGAGATGTTGCTGAGGCCCAGGGTGAGGAGGGAGTCTTCCAGGCCGTAGAATGTGCGGCCCCGGCTCTCCAGGAGGAGCTGCTTGTTGTGGCTGAGGTCCAGCTCTGTCAGGTGGGGGAGTTCGGAGAAGACACCGTCGTCCAGGCGCACCAGCCGGTTGTAGGAGACGTCCAAGTGGGTGAGACCCTGCGAAGGAAGTTGAGGTTTTTGGTTGATTTTAGGGGGGAAACGAAAAAGAAAACCTCCGACGTTACCCCATTCTCAATTGGGGAAATTTCCATGGCAAATATTGAGGAAAAAACGATTGTATTCATACTTTAATATTTCTATCACATTTGTCCATACGAGTGGGTTATTATAAATTGTAACCTACCTTGAGCCTTGATATAGAATCAGTCGTGTGAATCCCAGAGAGCATATTCCATCCCATATCAAGAACCGAAAGGGATCCAGCAGCAGGTCCAGCCAGCGACTTAATCGGCAATCTCATGAACTGATTATGCGACAGATCCAGGCTCTCAAGATTGGGCTCAGTGAAGACGTTATCCGGAAGTGTTCTCAGTCTGTTGTGAGAGAGGTCCAGAATCCTGAGTTTTTTCAGTGTCCTCAGAACGTCTGCTGGTATGTCCACGATATCATTGTGGGACAGCAGAAGCACCTGAATGTTCTTTGTATTCCTGAAGCAGTCGAACTCGATCTCCATGATGTCGTTGTGACGCAGATCCAACCACTGGAGGTGAGGAAGGGATCCGAAGACACCTTGAGTCATGTTCATCAGCTCGTTGTGTGACAGGTACAAGTGGGTTAATGAGTACTCCACTGGACGGAAGTAGAACTTCATTATGTCAGTTATATTGTTCCAGCTGAGATCCAGGACCTTGATGTTCGATTGCAGAGTTCCACCAACAGCAAAATACACTAGAGAAATAGATTGCGATTATAGCAGGGATGACCAAATTTATTAGAAAAACCTAAACGCATTCGTTAGAACAATTTATTCGTTTTCCGTCTAGTTTATTGAAGAAATCCACAGTTCCCTGTACATTTTTAAATGATTCATAGTTCTCATTACTATTATAATACAATTCTATATTCGAATACAATTTAATCAATCAGGTGGATGAACACTGTGCAACACTTGGAACTGAAAATCGAACGATTTCAGCGAACAATAAGAAATATTCTTTATGTACAAGTAAAAACAACCACCAGTATCATGAAATATCGTACGATACATATGAAAAAATGATGCTTTCATAGAACAAGGTTTATTCGATTGAAATATTACCTTTAAAAATTTCCCTAAAAATGAAGTGAAAAAACACTGAAATAATTTACACCAAGAAGTTCCTACAGAATATATCTCAATAAAATTAGAGCCAAGTGAAAGTCCAATGACATAATTCTCTTTCGAAATTAATCTTCAAACGGAAAAGACGTCTTTCGATTTTTCTCACACTATAAATTCCTAATTAATCTGTCAGGTTTATTAACATTTGTACTTACTGCTAGTGGCCGGAAGATAACTCGAGGAATTGATCTTCAATCGTGTAATCCCATTGTGACTCGCATTGACCTTGAGTGCTGCAAGAGTGCCGACTTGATCGAACCATTCAAAATCAAACTCAGGAAGTTGATTGTAAGCCATATCGAGGAACTCCAGGTCCGGTAGATTCTGGAAGGACTCGTCGTTGATGGTCTTCATTTTATTTCCTCTGAGATTCAGGTACTTGAGACGATTCATGTTCATGAACGCTCGTCTCTCGATCTTTTCGATCTTGTTGTCCTGAAGGTTGAGGATTGTCATCGCCGCTAGATCGACGAATGTGTGGGTTTGGAGGTTCGATATCTGATTGTAGCCGAAGTTGACTTCTTCAAGAGTGGAGTGAATGTCACCCTGTAATGATTATTAGAAAATTTTTCGAGTGATCGATTCAGACGTTTGACAATACTCCACTCATCGCTGGAATATTAACCCCTGACGTCCGGCGTCGATAGCTTGCATCGACCCATAATCTTGTCTTATCGGCCGGGGTTAATGCATTGTATCGACCCTTTCTGGCAACAGTAAAAGATCATTTTCTCGAATTCTAAGAGACATTTTGACATTTGGAAAAAATGTTTGGGAAGTCAATGGATGTCTCTGCAGTGAACTATTTTTTTTTCAATGCATTTATAATTGCTTTTTCTATGAATTCCTCGAAATCATTTCGATTGTTAATAACTTCAAAACAAAATGGATAAAAGTTATACGAAAAATTGTCAATCTCATCATTTTCCTTTTACAGATCAACCGCTTCATGTCAAGTCATCTTTTACAAATTCATTACTAAAACCTTTTTTGCACTAATTAATTCACACAATTAGTGCCCTCACCTGGAACGTTCCCTTCTTAATATCCGAAATCTCATTATCCTGAATCTCAATCCGTTTGATCCTCTTCAAAAAGTGGAACGAATTCTCAGGCATCGAGCGAAGCTGATTATTACTCAAATCCAGATACTGAAGATTAGTAAGTGCTGCAAATGGTTTCGCTGGTACTTCGGTCATGGACAGTGCATGAGCGAGTTTGAGAGTTATGAGCGAGTGTCCAACTTCGGTGAAAGCGTTCTCCTCGATTGAGGAGATGGAGTTCTCCGAGAAGTCCAAGTATTTTATCCCCCGGACGTGGGTGAAGGTGTGACCCTTGATGGTATTGAGATTGCTCTGGATAATGTGCAGTTCCTTGACGTCAATTCCGAACTCCAGGAAGTCGTCGGGGGAGAGAGTCGACTGAGGCATTTTGGATATCGATAAGAATCGCAGGTTCCGCATCTGACGGAGGTCTTGGAGAGATACAGCTGCGTTTTCCCGTCCACTTAGCTCCAGGTTGTAGAGAGAATATTGAAATCCGGTGAATACCTCTTCTGTAATTATCACACGGACGAAATCATTTTACAGAAAAATTTTGCGTATTCACTAGAAAATTCTATTGGATTTCTATCGAAAAAATCAATTCATTTAGATTTTTCTGTACAAATTATTCTGTTGAGATTTTTTATATAAAAATGACTTGGACTCCGTAATACTTTATGGAAGGAGATAAACGATTTTAAAATGTGTCGTTTTGGTTTTTCTCCAGTTATCAAAAGTAAACCTTACGTGGAGAGAATGTTGTAATCTTGTTCTCCCGGAAAATCAGAGTTCTCAGGAAATCAAATTCTTGGAAAACATGGTTGGGAAGATCAGTTATGTTGTTCCCGGACAAGTCTAGATGCTCCAGCGATGACTCCAAACCTCTCAATGATGCTGAATCTATTTCCCTGATGTCACAATCAGTGAAATAGAGCTCTCGGATTTTCGAATCTTTGAATGCACCTTCCTATGAATTTAATCAATCGATTTGTGTTAATCAGAATCCTTCATATTAAAAATTTATGTGGAACCAACGGGATTTTCTGATGGTTGACAATGATTAAATTGCGAATATTATAATAGAACTTACCTAATATAAATAAGATATTTGCTACCTATCAAATGAGTAAGTTGTGCTTCCGAGCCTACTTCAGTCATTCTTACCTCAATATGCAGGTAGATTGCATTTACCTGTAAGGTGGCACCACAATCGCGGCCACTTTCCCCATGTTAAATGTGCGGAGAAGGTAAAAATGTTCCTGACGTATTTATGAATAATCAATTAACTATACATTAGATCGCGGTTGATCAAAATTCTAACGATTCGTGGAAGATTACTACATCACTTGACGTTTTTTGAAGGAAATTATAAGAAGAGTTCGTTAAATAAAAGAATAAATATAGATTTGTACATACGAAACGAAAGATCATAGGTAAATTACGGAATTTTCTGACAATTAATTGGACATTGCCTAAGACGATCATAGAATTTCTTCTCGGACATAAAAAATCGTTTGAAAAAATTTTTGCTACCGATATTTTTATAAAATAGGAAAGAGGACATTTATGAGTCCTCTTGAGCCGCTCCTGGTTCAATATATAGGCACATTCCATGTACATGTAAGGTGGCGCCACGATCGTGGCCAATTTTCCTATGTTAAACGTGCCGAGAAAATGAAAATGGGCTCGACTGTTTTTTATGAATAATTAATTAACTACATATCAGACCGCGACGAATCAAAATTCAAACGGTTCCTGAAAGGTTGCTACATTACCTGACGTTTTTTTCAAAGGAAAGGGCGAAAAACGTTCATAAAATGAAAGAATGAATATAGATTCGTACGTATGAAGCAAAGAAATCATAGGTAACTAATACGATTTTAAAAATCGTTTGAAAAAATTTTGTCTACCTATAAAAAAATAAAATTCATAAAATAGAGAAGCTACATTTCTCCTGCCTCAATATGCTGGCACATTCCATGCATATGCAAGGTGGTGCTACGATCGTCTTCACTTCACAATGAATTTATGATAAGAATTAATACAAACCTCCACATGCCCAATAGGATTTCCACTCAAATACGTCTTATTGACTTTGAAAAAATGCTGGAAAGAGGCAACTGGTAGGGTCTCAATCTGATTCCAGTCCAGCCTTAGAGTATCCAAAGAAATCTGTAATCCCTGAATTTCTGGTTCAGTCTGCGTTTGGAGCATCCTCCGGATCTGATTGTAACTCAAGTCCAGTATTTTCAAATGCTTCAACGGCGATATCTGACTATAGGGGATCATCGTCAACTGATTTCCACTCAGATAGAGATAATTTAAATGCGCCATTCCGTCGCGAAAGACCGATGAATCGAACTCCATTAAATTATTCTCCCTCAAGTCGAGTGTTTCGAGGAATTTCAGTCCGGAGAATGCATCGGCTGGCAGTTTATCGATCGTGTTCTTTCCGAGTCGCAAAGTTTGCAAGGAGTTTTCAAGACCTCGCCAATTGTCTGCTGCAATCGAGGAGATCTGATTCCCTGAAATATGAAGAAGGAGAACTGTTGTTTAGGAATTATTCGCATTATGTGCTCCTGTTGTTGCAGAAAAATCCAGGGTCGCACATACAAAAAAATTTAATTAAAAAAATTGAACTTGAATATTTTACAGAAAAAGTCAATGGAATTCGATTGTTCTATACAACTTATTCCATTGAGATATTTTTTATAGAATTCCTTCGGCTCAAATTTTCTAAGTTTTTTCATTCTATTTTTCTTTCCTCTTTATCAAGAAAATCAAACAAAAAGACTTGAAAATTTTATAAAAAATATCTCAATAGAATAAGTTGAATAGAAAAATCGAATTGACGTTTTCTATCAAATATTTTCTACTAAACAGTTCAATAGAAATCCAATTAGGGTCAAGCCTCCCAAAAAATGGGGTTTAATTTCCTGAAAATTGAAAATTCTTCTCACGAATTATCACAAACATGACTACTCTGTCAAAAAAATAATAATTACCTGTCAAGTCGAGGATTTTCAATTTCTGGAGATGTCTAAAAGACTTGCTGGGTACTTTAACAAGCTGGTTGTAAGGTAGCTCCAACTCCCATAACGATCTTTCAAGCCCTAGGAACGCCTCGTCCGGTATATCCGATAGGGGATTATTTCTTATTTGCAGATTGTAGAGGCCTGAAGGACGAGACACAAATATGTCAATCTAGTACCCAAACAAAACCACTGAACTCATTCCATTATTTACTCATCCAACAATACCTGTAGTGACGAGAAACTGGGGCTGAATGTGTCGTAATCCGTTATTACCCAATTTGAGAATGAAAACTTTGGAGGAGTTGATCTGCTGCGGGATTCTGGGCATCGGTACATTTTCGCAGTTGACAATTCCAAGGTCTGGAATTGCTTTCGAACAAGTGCAGAGCGGATTGAAGAAGCAGGGAGGATATTGGACTGGTAGCTCATGCATTCTAACCATTGACGCCCAGAACATGAGCAGGAGGGTTGCAATGGTCATGGCATATCCAAGTTTGACGAATGCGAACAGATTCTAAATGAAAAGGCGAAAGAAAACATTGATTTCTATTAGATGTCTCGAGTTTTGAAGTTGAAAAAAAATTCTTCGGGTCTCTATAACTCGTATTCTGAATTATCAGATCATTTTGGTAGTGAGGGGTGGTAGGAAATATTATTAAAAGAACATTTTTCAGACGATTTCCTCCTGGAATTAGAGGACAGTACAATGACTTTGTCCAATCGTTAATATCTGCTGATAAAATTCTACGATTCAGATGAATCTAGTCTCATTTTTAAACTTGAAGGAACACCTTGAAAATGAAGGAAAATCGGGGAATCCCAAACCAGTGATCGGCATATTCATCAATCATAATTATCGTTAACTTGTCAAGTTGCCAATTTTTAATATAAATCTTAAAAATTTTAAATATTGAATGAACCATCAATTTGTACATCCAAATTTTGAAATATTCTATTAACCAATAATTTAGGTGGGAAGATAGGCGATTATTTCGATAATCAAAAATCAAGTACCTAAAATTTTATTTTATTCACCATTAATCGGAAAATTTAGTTATTAAATTGTATAATATTTTAAATTCCCAAACTCAGATGTAATCCATTGGTTCGACTTCAAGATTGAATTTTCCTGTGAATTTCTCAATAATCCGGACTGGACCGGGCGATTTTCACAATAAATTTTACACTACAAAAATAGTATTCATAAAAATTCCCTGACTTTTCCGATTTCCAAATCGATTCCAGATTTCTTCTCCAAAATAACTAATATTGTTTACCTAGAATGATCTCTACTTATTAATTAATTGTTAACTCACCATGATGGCGACTCATAAGGCAGGCGTCCTCTACGTAAAACTGCTTCCAGCCGACTGATGTAAAATATGTGGACTTGAATATTCTTCTCTCACCCTTCAATCGTGACTGCGATGTGCGCGAGGGATAATGGGGCTTCACGAGTGGCTCTACATTTTTTGTGCTTCTCTTTACACGATTATAAACCCGTAGCCCGCTTTTCCCCCTTCCTCCCTTCGGTGAGTTAAAAAAAGTACAATTTACGTAGATGGAAACACTCGAAGAAACACCTGTCATACATCTGAATTAGCGTTGGGTGGAGAGCGAAATGTTGATCGATTGTACTATATGTTCGCAGCTGACACAGTTCTTCAGGGTGTTTCAAGGTCATAAGACGTGAGTCATTGTTGTTCCGGAAATGTTGAGGGCAGTCTTTGGTTGGAGCAATAATTCAATATTCTGGAGGAGTTGAGGATGTCCAAGTACTTTGGCTATTTTTTCTCCAGTCAACAGCTTTTCTACTTTTCTAGTCGAACATCAGAGGTTTCATTTGAGCCCCATTTTACCCCAAGTTTCCGGACATTTTACAATGACTAGAGAAGGAACGCGCATACTTAAGCTAGTTCATTGTATTTTTTACCCTTTCACTCATTTTTGACAATAATAAAAGTAACAAAATAAACAATCAAAGGAATATATAATTTAATTTCGCGTTTCTACCACGATTTTTTACAGCTAGAATTATATTATTTGACACTAAATGATTACTTCATGTCACAAAGTAGTTAAATTGTTCCATAAACTATCCAGAATAGAATCCATCCATTAGCTAATCTTTGCTGAAGATCCTGGATTTTACAAATCTTTTTTCATCTCTTTAAAAGAAGATATTTTTTCAATTTATTTATTTATATTTATTTTATTTCATTTATTTATATAAATATATAAATATACAATATAGAATATATAATAGAATATATACATGTTTTCAAAATTATTCAGAACATATCTTTTTAAAAAAGAATATAAAACAATGATTTGTATAATCTAGGATCTTAAGCAAAGATTAACCTTGTTCCTAGGCTTATGGTTATCCCTGGCGAAATAGATTGCTGACGAAAAAGGTAATACCAATCTTTAAATAGAGGATTTTATTATCTAATCGCTGCAGGTCTGAATTTGAACATGAATATTTTAAAGATAAAAAAAAATTAGAAAATTTATGTAAGCAAAAATTACTGTACTGCCTGCAATACAAGAGCCATTTCTTACTTGTTCTAAACATTCATTGTTTATAAATAAATGATTGAAATTATTTAAACTTTCGGAAATATTTTTTACGCATAAAATTGATTTCTGATAAAGTTTTGAATGTTAATGGATTTGATACGATTCCGGAAAAATGATTTTTATGCTGGAAAATTGATTGTTTATAAATTATTCATTGAAAATGCTCGTATTTTTAACAAATTGCCTTTTTCAAATTATTTCACCAATCTGCGCCCAAAAGTGAACTTTCGAATATCGAGATTTCTACATCAGAGATGTAAACTTTGAATAATAAAATAATTATAAAATGTGTGAAATGACACTCAAATGAAAGCATTTCACTGGTTATCCTTAAATAGGACTATTCATATGGAATAATTTCAGAATAATTGTTCATCTCACATCATGCTTTATTAAAAATTCGTTCAATCTGTAAAATACATGAATTCAACATCCAGTTCCAAGAATAGTTGATTTTCTATCTAATGAAATCACATGTTCACATTATTACGGATATCGGAAGCCAAAACATATTACACGAGCATTGAAAACAATGCAGCATTGAAACCCTGATTTGTATTTGTTGTAAAAAACTGAGTACTTGGAATTTCAGACGTATGTCAATTCATCATAAAAATAATTATACGCATCAACGGATTCACACTAGAATATCATCTGATACAATAATAATCAAAGATATAATTCATATAAAATAGAGTACAAAGATTTGAACGTTATCAATATAAAAGGTGTAAAAATGGTGAACAGAAATAGAGACTCAGTCTGCCTTCTTCGAGAGTCCATTGTGCGCTTCCGGTTCTGCAACTTTGGGGCGAGAGTTCTCTTGCCCATTTGTGGATGGTACCTCGCGTTTTCGGTGCGCGTGTCCCAAGGGTAATACTGGGAGGACTAATATCGCTGCCAGGCTCAGCAGATGCGGAATCAGGTACATGGAACTAAAAGATTATTCTCATTACTCATCAATGATCGAATCGAAGGCAAATGAATATTTATGCTGTGTAATTTAGTGGAGAAGTGGAAGAAGAGTCCGAATTCAACTCATTCTGGTGTTTCCTTTCTAAAAAAAAGCATGGGCAATATCTCAAACGAATGGAGAAGGTAACGCGATTTTCATGAATACAATTGCGATGCGTTAAATTTTCCAGGAGACATCAATACAACAGATTAATTGATTGAATTACCGGGTGAACCAATTGAAAATTGACAACAGCGTGGGCACGAACTCTTACGAGAGTATCAACAAACATTGAATTCCACAAATTCACACTCTAACTTGTGTTCGAGAAGAAATTCAATTGTACTTATGATTGAATACCATTTCATGAAACATGAATAAACGAATTATAATTATGCGAATCATTCAGGTCAGAGGAAAATACAATAATTCAACTTTCTTAATATTGAGTTTACTCCGGTTTTCATCGAACAAAGTTGGTTACAATTAATTATTGGCTAAAGTTAGCTGCAATTATGAAATTATCTCACATTTTTAACGTTAAGGATTGAAGCATCTGAATGCAATATAGTGAAAATGATGATCGATTTTTGGCTAAAACTTTGGCTAAAACCTGAATAAACCCTGATTAAACCCGGGCGAAAACGAATTCGAGTCTTGAGAGGGTCTAAATATAGAATTAGAGATCGCCATCAATATTAAATTTCTGTAATATTACAAGAATTTGCCCCTTACATTAATGAAGGTTTAAAATACGCTGATCAAATTTTTCAAATAGTATAATAATAATAATCTTAGTTTTCTTGAATAATAATAGATTAAAATTTGTTAATATGGTAAATTTACCACTAAGTGAATAACTCTAATTTCTTAAAATAGGATTTTCGATTACACAAATAATCTTCAATCTTCCTACCTCAATTATTGATTGATAAGAGTTAAAAATTTGAATATTTGAATTGATGATACTTAAGTACTCCAAAAATTCAAGAGTGATATTAACTAATTGATGGCTCCAATATTTAACGGTAATTAAATATTATGAATTTGGCTATTCCTGCACAGAATTATTTGGCAAAACGAAATAATACACAAACTGTTGATGACATTTCAATTGATGATAGTACTATGGCATGAAAAAGTAGAAGTGAACAGTGAAATAAGATTTAAAAAAGAGAACCCATTCGAAAGCAAATGTCTAATTTATTATCAACAATGACTGTACTCATTTATTTTAAAAAATGCAATCGCCCACTCGTTTCTGTAGACTGTAGATTGCCTAGGTACACGTTTGTCATTCATTTATCCAGAGTAAAGAACCGGTTTTTCCCACTACCAGAAAGGTTTGGTTTCAAAATTGGTTTATATTCGCTTGAATTTGGTGAGCTATCCATCTATACAAATTAAGATGGAGCACCTGGCGAAGCGGATGTCGAGGATCAGTGCTTAGAGGTGATAGCAACGCGGAGATGATCAACGAGTTGGTTGAAGTAGGTCGGCAGCGAGTCATAGGGGTTGTCAAGCTTATCGTCAGTAATATAGATGAGAGACGTGTACTGTAGGACGTTATCAACGTAAGATTGATTGACTTGGGAGGCAGCAACGTCGTAAGCGATCATCGAACATCCAGAACTGGGGAAGCCAAGATCGAGGGCGGACAGCTGCGGCAGCTTCGAGGTCTCATATATGACGGTATTATTGACAGTGTCAAAGTATTTCCGCGTGGTTGAAGTGCCAGGGTTGCCGATGGTGAAGGGTTTGCCGGTTGCAACAGCGTGAGCCGTCAGGGAGGCGTAGTACGACTCCTTGCCTTCGCTGTGGGCCATTTCATCCAGAAAGAATCCAGAGATTTTCGGATACCAAGTCGTGTATTTATCCATGTTGGCAGTGACGGTGTCTGTGGCAACGGCCCCATAATCGGTCCTGACGTACCCGATGCACTTAACACCAACCTCCGTCAGTCCATCGATACCGGTAACGTAAGTACTGTCGAGATCGCTGCCAGGGCCGCTGTTTGGGTTCACGATGGCGACGAACTCGACAGATGGGTTGGAGGAGGCAGCGGATTTTAGAGCTTCCCAGGTGGAGACGGAGGGGTAAGTGTAGAGGGGAATCAGCAGTCCAGGACCGGCTTGGGACACAGCGAGTAGCTGGAAAATGCAGAGACAGCTTCCCAGAGCCCTCATCATTCAGGAATTGAAATAATTCTTTGCGAACTATGACGTCAGCGGATTCGAACGGAGATGCGAGTCTATAGAGCAAATCTGGGATAAAATGTCGAAATGAGTCAAAGGCGCAAGGGAGGACGGCGTTCCGTGCTAGGTTGAAAAGCCAATTAAATTTTTGTCTCCGGTGTTTTAGTTGGGATATCCAAGTACTTTGACTATTTTTTCTCCAGTGAAATCTTTTATACTTTTGTTGTCGAACTCGAGAGCTTTCATTTGAACTCCATTTTATCCTGTTTCCGGACATTTTGCAATGATTTTATTATTCAAATTTTGCAGGTCTGAATTTGAATCTCGATATTGAACCGTTGAAAAACATGTCAAAAATCTGAATAACAATTAGAAAGTTCACTTTTGGAGGAAGATTGATGAAATAATTGAAAAATTGTAATTTTCTAATATTACAAGCATTTTTAATGAATAATTTATAAACAATTAATTTTCCATCGTAAAAATAATTTGTTTGGAATCGTAACAAATTTATTCATATTCAGAATTTTACCAGAAATCGATTCCATGCCTAAAAAATAAGATTTCCGAAAGCTTAAACAATTTCAATTATTTATTTATACACAAAGAATGTTTGAAAAAATAATTATTCCGCTGAATATTCATGATTTAAAAAAAAAATTCTCACGCAATTTAATTGCAAAATTTGATGATTGAAAATCATTGAATCTATAGTGTGGTCTGTACCAAGCTGTAAAAGATACTTGGATATCCTTAAGTGAAGAGGTTTAAAAGAAATCCTCAAAAACCCAGTTTTCAAACAAATCGTTATTATTTCTACCAGTTGGCTAAAAATTATTTTTAGTATAGGATTCAACACATAATTAATTCTTTCGTATTTCCTTCTTATCAAGAAAATCAAACAAAAAACAGAAAATTCGAGCCGAGGAAATTTTATAGAAAATATCTCAATAGAATAAGTTGTACATAAAAGTCGCATTCGTTAGGTTTTTCTATTAAACTTTTCCCCCTACACAACCCAGCACGGAAAATTGTCATATGTTTCGCAATTTTTTTCAGTTGAAATGTGAAATAATTCTTTTTTTTCATTTCAATTTTTAAGTTTCTCATGAAACCTCATTTTCAGAAAAGATAAAAAAATTTTTCGAGTTTTTCATATTTTTTTTCTGAAGGAAATTTTTCGTTCGTTCCAATAATGAAAGATCGAATAGTTTCCATCAGAAATGGATATCGACACTTTAATAACAGACAAGCGTACCTACATAAGAAACTCATAGCACGTACGCTTCTCTATTATTAAGGTGTCCATATGGAAAACTCGAGAATATCTTTTATCCTTCCCGGAAAACGAGATCTCGTCCGAAACTTGAACATCGAAAATTACTTTTTGAACAACAGAATTATGAATCTGACAAAATATCGAATTGTAGATGTTTCTCAACAAAATAGGAAACATTCTGTTGCTTGAAAGAATATTTTTACTGTTGTGAAATTCCTTGAGGAAAACTAAGACCATATTGGGAAATACCTTGTCGTCCAGAGCGTGTCGTCGCGTATAAGTTAAACTGCAGTTATCAGTGGCTGACGCTAGAGAAATTAGCGATGTGGCAAGTTCATAATCTATGAAGATGAATACGCGGAAAGTAGGTCAGATGGCACCACGATATTTTGAATTTCGGGGAATGCATACCAAAAGTCGCAATTTAATTTTTGAAGACATACAACCACATCAATTAATTATTATACTCCAATCGGCTGTGACTCGGTGGAGATCATTTCAGTGAAAATCTCTAACACAAATTTTCAGAGTTTCTTGTCCGATTTATTTTTCTGTGCGTCTCATTGAAAAATATCAATGGATGACAGGTTGAAAAGTCTTAGATGAATGTCGAAAAATAGGACGTTATATTCCCATTCGAGCATGGATCAATAAAGAATATTCGAGAAGAAATGTTGCACTTGTTGCACGAAAAAAAATTACGAAATATGTCAGATAATCATGGGGCGGAATCCATTTCTACGTCTTTTCGCCCTATAAAGGGGCAAAAAATGCAAGAAAATAGTGAATTTTTCTCCGCTGACTTGAGAAAATTTGCTAAATCTGAGGACAATTTGCCCCGAAACTGTAAAATTTAGCATTCACGCTATCAAAAATCATAAGCA
Organism: Diachasma alloeum; assembly: GCF_001412515.2. NCBI lineage: Eukaryota > Metazoa > Arthropoda > Insecta > Hymenoptera > Braconidae > Diachasma > Diachasma alloeum. The sequence continues at coordinate 500,135 of NW_021680498.1, read as the reverse complement.
TGTGGAGGAACCAAAACAACATTCTCATTGCCAAAGGGATAAACTTTAATCAAATCTAATTTGCGCATGCGAAAATTGAAAATGTGTTGCCAATGAAATACGCTATGGAATTATTCTACTGCATTAGCGTAGTTATGGTAGAAGATAAACTGCACGAAAATAATGAAAAATTGAATTACGTCGTTGACGGTAACTACCAAGCAACTTCCAACCGAATAGATAACGAAAACGCGACTTCGCACACCAACGCTTCATCGATCTAACGATCCGATCCCGCCTTTACTGCGATGGCGCCACTTGCTCTACACGCCTAGAGCAAGTCGATCCTTCAGAAATCTCAGGTCCGATCAATTAGCCCCTCATGTATAGATATTCCAAATTTTCATTTTTTTCCTCATTGAAGTAGTTTTGAAGAAAATTGCGAGTTACTAAAAAACATTTGCTAGTTAGTACTTTTTTTTTAAATAAATTTTTGAAAAAACACACCTGAAAAAAAAGGCGTTATCCCCTCTAGTTCATTATTTCCAAAAAATTTTATCACCAATCGGTAGCAAATTGTTTGAAGATTTTTGCGAGTTAAGAAAAAATCGTCAATGCACTCCTATTATTGTGTAAATTAACAATTCCAATTTCAACTGAAAACCAGAGTTGAT